>NC_092227.1:53938004-54238004 GCF_036320965.1 Panulirus ornatus | reverse complement strand
GAGAAGGCATATGATAGAGTTGATAGAAATGCTCTGTGGAAGGTTGTTGGAAGCAGTGAAAAGTTTTTATCGAGGATGTAAGGCATGTGTACGTGTAGGAAGAGAGGAAAGTGATTGGTTCTCAGTGAATGTAGCTTTGCGGCAGGGGTGTGTGATGTCTCCATGGTTGTTTAATTTGTTTATGGATGGGGTTGTTAGGGAGGTGAATGCAAGAGTTTTGTAAAGAGGGGCAAGAATGAAGTCTGTTGTGGATGAGAGAGCTTGGGAAGTGAGTCAGTTGTTGTTTACTGAAGATACAGCGCTGGTGGCTGATTTGAATGCAAAGGTGAGTAATATGGCAGTTGAGGGAATAATTGGTATACATGGGGTGTTCAGTGTTGTAAATGGAAATGAAGAGCTTGTAGATTTATGTGCTGAAAAAGGACTGGTGATTGGGAATACCTGGTTTAAAAAGCGAGATATACATAAGTATACGTATGTAAGTAGGAGAGATGGCCAGAGAGAGTTATTGGATTATGTGTTAATTGACAGGCGCGCGAAAGACAGACATTTGGATGTTAATGTGCTGAGAGGTGCAACTGGAGGGATATCTGATCATTATCTTGTGGAGGCTAAGGTGAAGATTTGTATGGGTTTTCAGAAAAGAAGAATAAATGTTGGGGTGAAGAGGGTGGTGAGAGTAAGTGAGCTTGGGAAGGAGACTTGTGTGAGGAAGTAACAGGAGAGACTGAGTACAGAATGGAAAAAGGTGAGAACAATGGAAGTAAGGGGAGTGGAGGAGGAATGGGATGTATTTAGGGAATCAGTGATGGATTGCACAAAAGATGCTTGTAGCATGAGAAGAGTGGGAGGTGGGTTGATTAGAAAGGGTAGTGAGTGGTGGGATGAAGAAGTAAGATTATTAGTGAAAGAGAAGAGAGAGGCATTTGGACGATTTTTGCAGGGAAAAAATGAAATTGAGTGGGAGATGTATAAAAGAAAGAGACAGGAGGTCAAGAGAAAGGTGCAAGAGGTGAAAAAGAGGGCAAATGAGAGTTGGGGTGAGAGAGTATCATTAAATTTTAGGGAGAATAAAAAGATGTTCTGGAAGGAGGTAAATAAAGTGCGTAAGACAAGGGAGCAAATAGGAACTTCAGTGAAGGGCGCAAATGGGGAGGTGATAACAAGTAGTGGTGATGTGAGAAGGAGATGGAGTGAGTATTTTGAAGGTTTGTTGAATGTGTTTGATGACAGATATAGTGGCAGATATAGGGTGTTTTGGTCGAGGTGGTGTGCAAAGTGAGAGGGTTAGGGAAAATGATTTGGTAAACAGAGAAGAGGTAGTAAAAGCTTTGCGGAGGAAGAAAGCCGGCAAGGCAGCAGGTTTGGATGGTATTCCAGTGGAATCTATTAAAGAAGGGGGTGACTGTATTATTGACTGGTTGGTAAGGTTATTTAATGTATGTATGACTCATGGTGAGGTGCCTGAGGATTGGCGGAATGCGTGCATAGTGCCATTGTACAAAGGCAAAGGGGATAAGAGTGAGTGCTCAAATTACAGAGGTATAAGTTTGTTGAGTATTCCTGGGAAATTATATGGGAGGGTATTGATTGAGAGGGTGAAGGCATGTACAGAGCATCAGATTGGGGAAGAGCAGTGTGGTTTCAGAAGTGGTAGAGGATGTGTGGATCAGGTGTTTGCTTTGAAGAATGTATGTGAGAAATACTTAGAAAAGCAAATGGATTTGTATGTAGCATTTATGGATCTGGAGAAGGCATATGATAGAGTTGATAGAGATGCTCTGTGGAAGGTATTAAAAATATATGGTGTGGGAGGCAAGTTGTTAGAAGCAGTGAAAAGTTTTTATCGAGGATGTAAGGCATGTGTACGTGTAGGAAGAGAGGAAAGTGATTGGTTCTCAGTGAATGTAGGTTTGCGGCAGACGTGTGTGATATCTCCATGGTTGTTTAATTTGTTTATGGATGGGGTTGTTAGTAAGGTAAATGCAAGAGTTTTGGAAAGAGGGGCAAGTATGAAGTCTGTTGGGGATGAGATAGCTTGGGAAGTGAGTCAGTTGTTCGCTGATGATACAGCGCTGGTGGCTGATTCATGTGAGAAACTGCAGAAGCTGGTGACTGAGTTTGGTAAAGTGTGTGAAAGAAGAAAGTTAAGAGTAAATGTGAATAAGAGCAAGGTAATTAGGTACACTAGGGTTGAGGGTCAAGTCAATTGGGAGGTAAGTTTGAATGGAGCAAAACTGGAGGAAGTAAAGTGCTTTAGATATCTGGGAGTGGATCTGGCAGCGGATGGAACCATGGAAGTGGAAGTGGATCATAGGGTGGGGGAGGGGGCGAAAATCCTGGGAGCCTTGAAGAATGTGTGGAAGTCGAGAACATTATCTCGGAAAGCAAAAATGGGTATGTTTAAAGGAAAAGTTGTTCCAACAATGTTGTATGGTTGCAAGGCGTGGGCTATGGATAGAGTTGTGCGCAGGAGGATGGATGTGCTGGAAATGAGATGTTTGAGGACAATGTGTGGTGTAAGGTGGTTTGATCGAGTAAGTAACATATGGGTAAGAGAGATGTGCGGAAATAAAAAGAGTGTGGTTGAGAGAGCAGAAGAGGGTGTTTTGAAATGGTTTGGGCACATGGAGAGAATGAGTGAGGAAAGATTGACCAAGAGGATATATGTGTCGGAGGTGGAGGGAACGAGAAGTGGGAGACCAAATTGGAGGTGGAAAGATGGAGTGAAAAAGATTTTGTGTGATTGGGGCCTGAACATGCAGGAGGGTGAAAGGAGGACAAGGAATAGAGTGAATTGGATCGATGTGGTATACAGGGGTTGACGTGCTGTCAGTGGATTGAATCAGGGCATGTGAAGCGTCTGGGGTAAACCATGGAAAGCTGTGTAGGTATGTATATTTGTGTGTGTGGACGTATGTATATACATGTGTATGGGGGTGGGTTGGGCCATTTCTTTCGTCTGTTTCCTTGCACTACCTCGCAAACGCGGGAGACAGTGACAAAGCAAAGAAAAAAAAAAAAAAAAAAATATATATATATATATATATATATATATATATATATATATATATATATATATATTGTTACGAACTCAGTACTTATTATAGCAAGGTCGCCAGTAACATATATATGTTACAAATACTCTACTGGTCCTCGTCTTTGCAAGGACGGTAGATTTGTAATATAGCACAACTCAGGATAACGCTATCTTAACGTTATAGGGTTAAACAAACACAAAGGTTAGAATTACTTATAATGAAAAAGAATTCAAATGTAGAAGGTGAACACATAAATCAGGCACGAATCATTTACGTTAACACTGAACATGAGTTTAACATTGAACATATGTTAACAATTCCAGGTAAGATTTCAAACCAGGAGATCTCTTTCCGTTGACACTTTGCTCGATAGCATTACATTTAGTTAGATTCTGACGTGACACAATAACAATCGTTGCACTTAGCTAACCTGACGCAACACAGTAACATCATTTTTATACTTAGTTAAGCTTGACTTGACACAGTAACATATCATTACACTTAGTTAAGCTTGGCATGACACAGTAAACATCTTACAACCTAGTCATACTTGACGGGACACAGTAACATCTTACAACCTAGTCAAACTTGACGGGACACAGTAACATCTTACAACCTAGTCAAACTTGACGGGACACAGTAACATCTTACAACCTAGGGCAGCGGTGGCTACGGGGTTCGAGACAGGGAAAGCCTACATTACCTTTTGTTGGGCTCGAGACTGGTGAAGGAATCAAGGTCTCAGACGATTGTCTGAGCTTTTATCTGAATGACCAACAAGGCAGGAACAGCTGGCCACGCCTTGACCCGCCACCTAGTTCTGCTATAGGTCACAATGACACAATTGCCCTTGATAGGTCAAGAGACTGGTTGTCACGCCCTCTTCTCGACGCGATTGGCTGAAGGAGGCCTAAGGTCCGGCCTACACATGTGGCGTGCATCCAGCCTCCTCTGTTCCTTTGTCCATGCCGGCAGCGAGCGCACGTGACGACATACCGTAGCAGTTCCCATGGTTGGACCTGACGCCGTTGACCTGACGCCGTCGACCTGACGTTTGGGTGCTACAAGACTGGTCAAGACATAATTGCTAAGGCAATCAACACGGTCAGGGAGGGTGAGATCCGGGCCGATAGAAGCCGCTCCCTACACCCAGGACACGTCACACACAGAGATACACCAAGACACATATACGAACCATGTGGACACAAACACATGTATTCATAACAACCCCCTCCTTAAAGGAGAAAATTCCTAGAAGAGGAATTTTCTAGCGTTAAGAGCGGGATAAACAATCGGCTAACACATTATGTGCGCCAGCAATATGGTGAATATCTAACTACACTCTTGAAAAAAGAAACAAGGCCCACCTAAGTAACTTCTGACTCCGATCCTGTGACTTATTAACATTTTGAAGGGTTGGTAGTCAGTACACTAAAATGATTGCCTGAAGGACACAAATATACAGAGTGTTAAAACACAAATAACAGACAAAGGTTCCTTCTCCATGGTGGCTATCTGTTTGGGCTCAACCTTCTGTCTGTCCTCCTGCACGAGGACTTCAGCGTCAGCATCGCTGGCATTCACAGCTAATCTGGTTGGAGCCTGCAAAATATAACAGTTAAAAAAAGTAGTGTTCCTAATTGATGAGAGAGACTGTCTCACACTGCTCATTCCAAACATCAATAACTCTGTCAGAGGGGATTGCGAGTGTTGCAAAATTTACAATGGCATCCTACAGTACCCAACCATATCCGAGTAACACTTCAGTTCTCTCACGCCTCCGCCCGGGTCCCAGGTCTCCGAGACACTCGTAGCTAAGTCGTCGGCTTCCTCACACGCGGCTACCGCTGGACGTAAGATGATGCAGACTGGCACCGTCGGTTCCAAAGGGGGAGGTTCACGACTGAAACATGGCTTAGGCATGTTGATGTGGCATAAACTCTGACTTCTGCGCCTATCGGGGGTAGAGACAAGGTAATTTGAGTCTCCTACACTCCAGATGATGGTGTGGGGACCCTGAAAACGGGCAACCAAGGGTTGACCTGGCTGCTGTAGTAGAAGTAACACCTTGTCGCCCGCCTCAAACCTTCTCCAACGAGATCGTCTGTCAGGCCATATTGTCCTCCGTTCCTGAGTCTCTCTTGAATGGGCGCAAGACAAATCCTCAGTCTCATCCACTGAATCTCGTTCGGACTCGAAATCAGCACGGGAGGTCTCACACATCTTCTCCTCACTCATCTCATCCTCATGGAGAGTCTTCTCTCTTGAATGGGCGTGAGACAAATCCTCAGTCTCACTCACTGAGTCTCGTTCGGACTCGAAATCAGCATGGGAGGTATCACACAGCTTCTCCTCACCAATTTCATCCTCATGGAGAATCTTCTCTCTTGAATGGGTGCGAGACAAATACTCAGTCTCATCCACTGATTCTTGTACAGACTCAGAATCAGCACGGGAGGTATCACACATCTTCTCCCTCATCTCATCCTCATGGAGAGTCTTCTCTCTTGAATGGGCGTGAGACAAATCCTCAGTCTCACTCACTGAGTCTCGTTCGGACTCGAAATCAGCATGAGAGGTATCATACAGCTTCTCCTCACCAATTTCATCCTCATGGAGAGTCTTCTCTCTTGAATGGGTGCGAGACAAATCCTCAGTCTCACTCACTGAATCTCGTACGGACTCGAAACTAGCACAGGAGGCATCACACAGCTTATCCTCACCAATTTCATCCTCATGGAGAGTCTTCTCTCCTGAATGGGCACGAGACAAACTCTCAGTCTCAACGGAGTCCACACCAGGGGAGAGGGTCTCACACAGCTCCCTCTCACTAAACTCACTCGTAGGGAGAGACTTCACTTCCTCCGACTTAACGGAGTCTACCCCAGGGGAGAGGGTATCACACAGCTTCTCGCTGGTCTCAGTCGGGGGGAGAGTCTTAACGTCCTGCGTTTCAACGGAGTCTATACCAGGGGAGAGGGTATCACAAAGCTTCCTCTCGCCGGACTCACTCTCATGCAGAGTCTTTAAGTCCGCTGTCTCAACGGAGGCTACGCTACCGGAGAGGGTATCACACAGCTTCCTCTCGCTGTCCTCACTCGCATGAAGAGTCTTTAAGTCCACTGTCTCAACGGAGACTATACCAGGAGAGAGGGTATCACACAGCTTCCTCTCGCTGGCCTTACTCGCATGAAGAGTCTTTAAGTCCACTGTCTCAACGGAGACTATACCAGGAGAGAGGGTATCACACAGCTTCCTCTCGCTGGCCTTACTCGGGGGGAGAGTCTTTAAATCCACTGTTTCAACGGAGGCAACTCCAGGGGAGAGGGTATCACACAGCTTCCTCTCGCTGGTCTTCACTTCCTCCGTCTTAACGGCTGTGTCCTCAGGCACACGGCCTGCCGTGCCAGCTGTCATAGGCCTGGCACCATCGTGGTTGTAGACTATCTCTGGTACCTCTTCCTCAAGCTGCACTGCCTCCGTGGACTCCACCGGGCCCGTAGGCAACACCGGCACTGGGTTCATCTTCCCACCCGCTAGATCACTGCCTAACACAACGTCCACGTCTAAGACAGGTAACTTATCTACAGTCCCTACAAGGGCATGGTCCGTGAAGAGATCTGTTCCTACTCTCACATCGACTAGTGGAGCTTCCTTGGGACCCAACAGTCCATCTGGCAAGACGCGGTCTCCAAACTCTTCTCGAGGCACCAAGCCATCCAACATAGGGGACTGCAGCGAACCAGAATCCCGTGATACGATTTCTTTTCGTCGTACACCACATGTACTGACACAACCCTCAGACAGGAACGCATTGTAGTTCCCACAAAACGGATCCTTAACTACTTGATTAACACTCTCGCAACCCCTCACTTTCCTAAGAGCAGGGACAGCCTTACCTACTTTATTAAGTGGACCTAAAGCTGAGAAGAGACTTACCGACCTACTTTTGGTAAAGTCTCTGGATTCCTCCGCTCGAGCCCAGCAATCCCTCACCTGGTGCCCAGCCTTGCCACAGTGAGAACAAAACTTTACTTCCTGGGAGTATTTCCCTTGACTTTTACGAGTTACCGGCAAGGTAGCAGATTCAGGTGGGATTACATTACCATTGGTCATCCCCCTGTCGTCAAACCCCTTTGAACGTCTGCCCACGTCAAGTTTACTGAACTTCAGTACATGTAAGTTACCCAACTGAGACGACACTGGTCCTGATGGTGAAGCGTTTAGTCTAAGTCTTTCACGTTCGAAAGCTAACCTAGCTTGTTCAGTCTTCTTCCTCTGCACTTGTAACTGTGCCACTTGTGCTTGTGCATCGATCTTAGCTATCTCTAGCTGCTTTCGCCAATAACTGAGATCAACATTAATATCACTAGGGATATGGGGAAGGACAGACTTTGACCGACGTTAATGATTGAGCGGTATTGTCACCACTGATCAACGACATGATTAATGAATCAAGAAAAGAGATTCCGTTAAGGCAAGAAATATCCTGGCAAGGTCGCCAATTTATATGTTACGAACTCAGTACTTATTATAGCAAGGTCGCCAGTAACATATATATGTTACAAATACTCTACTGGTCCTCGTCTTTGCAAGGACGGTAGATTTGTAATATAGCACAACTCAGGATAACGCTATCTTAACGTTATAGGGTTAAACAAACACAAAGGTTAGAATTACTTATAATGAAAAAGAATTCAAATGTAGAAGGTGAACACATAAATCAGGCACGAATCATTTACGTTAACACTGAACATGAGTTTAACATTGAACATATGTTAACAATTCCAGATAAGATTTCAAACCAGGAGATCTCTTTCCGTTGACACTTTGCTCGATAGCATTACATTTAGTTAGATTCTGACGTGACACAGTAACAATCGTTGCACTTAGCTAACCTGACACAACACAGTAACATCATTGTTATACTTAGTTAAGCTTGACTTGACACAGTAACATATCATTACACTTAGTTAAGCTTGGCATGACACAGTAAACATCTTACAACCTAGTCATACTTGACGGGACACAGTAACATCTTACAACCTAGTCAAACTTGACGGGACACAGTAACATCTTACAACCTAGTCAAACTTGACGGGACACAGTAACATCTTACAACCTAGGGCAGCGGTGGCTACGGGGTTCGAGACAGGGAAAGCCTACATTACCTGTTGGGCTCGAGATTGGTGAAGGAATCAAGGTCTCAGACGATTGTCTGAGCTTTTATCTGAATGAATAACAAGGCAGGAACAGCTGGCCACGCCTCGACCCGCCACCTAGTTCTGCTATAGGTCACAATGACACAATTGCCCTTGATAGGTCAAGAGACTGGTTGTCACGCCCTCTTCTCGACGCGATTGGCTGAAGGAGGCCTAAGGTCCGGCCTACACATGTGGCGTGCATCCAGCCTCCTCTGTTCCTTTGTCCACGCCGGCAGCGAGCGCACGTGACGACATACCGTAGCAGTTCCCATGGTTGGACCTGACGCCGTTGACCTGACGCCGTCGACCTGACGTTTGGGTGCTACAAGGCTGGTCAAGACATAATTGCTAAGGCAATCAACACGGTCAGGGAGGGTGAGATCCGGGCCGATAGAAGCCGCTCCCTACACCCAGGACACGTCACACACAGAGATACACCAAGACACATATACGAACCATGTGGACACAAACACATGTATTCGTAACAAATATATATATATATCCCTGGGGATAGGGGATTAAGAATACTTCCCACGTATTCCCTGCGTGTCGTAGAAGGCGACTAAAAGGGGAGGGAGCGGGGGGGCTGGAAATCCTCCCCTCTCGTTTTTTTTTTTTTTCTTTTCCAAAAAAAGGTACAGACGGGGCCAGGTGAGGATATTCCAAAAAAGGCCCAGTCCTCTGTTCTTAACGCTACCTCGCTAACGCGGGAAATGGCGAATAGTTTAAAAAAAAAGAAAAAAAAAAAAAATATATATATATATATATATATATATATATATATATATATATATATATATATATATATATATATATACTGGAGGGATGTCTGATCATTATCTTGTGGAGGCTAAGGTGAAGATTTGTATGGGTTTTCAGAAAAGAAGAGTGAATGTTGGGGTGAAGAGGGTGGTGAGAGTAAGTGAGCTTGAGAAGGAGACCTGTGTGAGGAAGTACCAGGAGAGACTGAGTACAGAATGGAAAAAGGTGAGAACAATAGAAGCAAGGGGAGTGGGGGAGGAATGGGATGTATTTAGGGAATCAGTGATGGATTGCGCAAAAGATGCTTGTGGCATGAGAAGAGTGGGAGGTGGGTTGATTAGAAAAGGTAGTGAGTGGTGGGATGAAGAAGTAAGAGTATTAGTGAAAGAGAAGAGAGAGGCATTTGGACGATTTTTGCAGGAAAAAAAATGCAGTTGAGTGGGAGATGTATAAAAGAAAGAGACAGGAGGTCAAGAGAAAGGTGCAAGAGGTGAAAAAAAAGGCAAATGAGAGTTGGGGTGAGAGAGTATCATTAAATTTTAGGGAGAATAAAAAGATGTTCTGGAAGGAGGTAAATAAAGTGCGTAAGACAAGGGAGCAAATGGGAACTTCATTGAAGGGCGCAAATGGGGAGGTGATAACAAGTAGTGGTGATGTGAGAAGGAGATGGAGTGAGTATTTTGAAGGTTTGTTGAATGTGTTTGATGATAGAGTGGCAGATATAGGGTGTTTTGGTCGAGGTGGTGTGCAAAGTGAGAGGGTTAGGGAAAATGATTTGGTAAACAGAGAAGAGGTAGAGAAAGCTTTGCGGAAGATGAAAGCCGGCAAGGCAGCAGGTTTGGATGGTATTGCAGTGGAATTTATAAAAAAAGGGGGTGACTGTATTGTTGACTGGTTGGTAAGGTTATTCAATGTATGTATGACTCATGGTGAGGTGCCTGAGGATTGGCGGAATGCGTGCATAGTGCCATTGTACAAAGGCAAAGGGGATAAGAGTGAGTGCTCAAATTACAGAGGTATAAGTTTGTTGAGTATTCCTGGTAAATTATATGGGAGGGTATTGATTGAGAGGGTGAAGGCATGTATAGAGCATCAGATTGGGGAAGAGCAGTGTGGTTTCAGAAGTGGTAGAGGATGTGTGGATCAGGTGTTTGCTTTGAAGAATGTATGTGAGAAATACTTAGAAAAGCAAATGGATTTGTATGTAGCATTTATGGATCTGGAGAAGGCATATGATAAGAGTTGATAGAGATGCTCTGTGGAAGGTATTAAGAATATATGGTGTGGGAGGCAAGTTGTTAGAAGCAGTGAAAAGTTTTTAACGAGGGTGTAAGGCATGTGTACGTGTAGGAAGAGAGGAAAGTGATTGGTTCTCAGTGAATGTAGGTTTGCGTCAGGGGTGTGTGATGTCTCCATGGTTGTTTAATTTGTTTATGGATGGGGTTGTTAGGGAGGTAAATGCAAGAGTTTTGGAAAGAGGGGCAAGTATGAAGTCTGTTGGGGATGAGAGAGCTTGGGAAGTGAGTCAGTTGTTGTTCGCTGATGATACAGCGCTGGTGGCTGATTCATGTGAGAAACTGCAGAAGCTGGTGACTGAGTTTGGAAAAGTGTGTGGAAGAAGAAAGTTAAGAGTAAATGTGAATAAGAGCAAGGTTATTAGGTACAGTAGGGTTGAGGGTCAAGTCAATTGGGAGGTGAGTTTGAATGGAGAAAAACTGGAGGAAGTGAAGTGTTTTAGATATCTGGGAGTGGATCTGGCAGCGGATGGAACCATGGAAGCGGAAATGGATCATAGGGTGGGGGAGGGGGCGAAAATCCTGGGGGCCTTGAAGAATGTGTGGAAGTCGAGAACATTATCTCGGAAAGCAAAAATGGGTATGTTTGAAGGAATAGTGGTTCCAACAATGTTGTATGGTTGCGAGGCGTGGGCTATGGATAGAGTTGTGCGCAGGAGGATGGATGTGCTGGAAATGAGATGTTTGAGGACAATGTGTGGTGTGAGGTGGTTTGATCGAGTGAGTAACGTAAGGGTAAGAGAGATGTGTGGAAATAAAAAGAGCGTGGTTGAGAGAGCAGAAGAGGGTGTTTTGAAGTGGTTTGGGCACATGGAGAGGATGAGTGAGGAAAGATTGACCAAGAGGATATATGTGTTGGAGGTGGAGGGAACAAGAAGAGGGAGACCAAATTGGAGGTGGAAAGATGGAGTGAAAAAGATTTTGTGTGATCGGGGCCTGAACATGCAGGAGGGTGAAAGGAGGGCAAGGAATAGAGTGAATTGGAGCGATGTGGTATACCGGGGTTGACGTGCTGTCAGTGGATTGAAGCAGGGCATGTGAAGCGTCTGGGGTAAACCATGGAAAGCTGGGTAGGTATGTATGTATATTTGCGTGTGTGGACGTATGTATATACATGTGTATGGGGGGGGGGTTGGGCCATTTCTTTCGTCTGTTTCCTTGTGCTACCTCGCAAACGCGGGAGACAGCGACAAAGTATAATAAAAAATAAAATAATAACATATATATATATATATATATATATATATATATATATATATATATATATATATTTGGTTTGTCGCTGTCTCCCGCGTTTGCGAGGTAGCGCAAGGAAACAGACGAAAGAAATGGCCCAACCCACCCCCATACACATGTATATACATACGTCCACACACGCAAATATACATACCTACACAGCTTTCCATGGTTTACCCCAGACGCTTCACATGCCTTGATTCAATCCACTGACAGCACGTCAACCCCGGTATACCACATCGCTCCAATTCACTCTATTCCTTGCCCTCCTTTCACCCTCCTGCATGTTCAGGCCCCGATCACACAAAATCTTTTTCACTCCATCTTTCCACCTCCAATTTGGTCTCCCTCTTCTCCTTGTTCCCTCCACCTCCGACACATATATCCTCTTGGTCAATCTTTCCTCACTCATTCTCTCCATGTGACCAAACCATTTCAAAACACCCTCTTCTGCTCTCTCAACCACGCTCTTTTTATTTCCACACATCTCTCTTACCCTTACGTTACTTACTCGATGAAACCACCTCACACCACACACTGTCCTCAAACATCTCATTTCCAGCACATCCATCCTCCTGCGCACAACTCTATCCATAGTCCACGCCTCGCAACCATACAACATTGTTGGAACCACTATTCCTTCAAACATGCCCATTTTTGCTTTCCGAGATAATGTTCTCGACTTCCACACATTCTTCAAGGCTCCCAGAATTTTCGCCCCCTCCCCCACCCTATGATCCACTTCCGCTTCCATGTTTCCATCCGCTGTCAGATCCACTCCCAGATATCTAAAACACTTCACTTCCTCCAGTTTTTCTCCATTCAAACTCACCTCCCAATTGACTTGACCCTCAACCCTACTGTACCTAATAACCTTGCTCTTATTCACATTTACTCTTAAATTTCTTCTTTCACACACTTTACCAAACTCAGTCACCAGCTTCTGCAGTTTCTCACATGAATCAGCCACCAGCGCTGTATCATCAGCGAACAACAACTGACTCACTTCCCAAGCTCTCTCATCCCCAACAGACTTCATCCTTGCCCCTCTTTCCAAAACTCTTGCATTCACCTCCCTAACAACCCCATCCATAAACAAATTAAACAACCATGGAGACATCACACACCCCTGCCGCAAACCTACATTCACTGAGAACCAATCACTTTCCTCTCTTCCTACACGTACACATGCCTTACATCCTCGATAAAAACTTTTCACTGCTTCTAACAACTTGCCTCAAACAACATATATTCTTAATACCTTCCACAGAGCATCTCTATCAACTCTATCATATGCCTTCTCCAGATCCATAAATGCTACATACAAATCCATTTGCTTTTATAAATATTTCTCACATACATTCTTCAAAGCAAACACCTGATCCACACATCCTCTACCACTTCTGAAACCACACTGCTCTTCCCCAATCTGATGCTCTGTACATGCCTTCACCCTCTCAATCAATACCCTCCCATATAATTTACCAAGAATACTGAACAAACTTATACCTCTGTAATTTGAGCACTCACTCTTATCCCTTTTGCCTTTGTACAATGGCACTATGCACGCATTCCGCCAATCCTCAGGCACCTCACCATGAGTCATACATACATTAAATAACCGTACCAACCAGTCAATAATACAGTCACCCCTTTTTTAATAGATTACACTGCAATACCATCCAAACCTGCTGCCTTGCTGGCTTTCATCTTCCGCATAGCTTTTACTACCTCTTCTATGTTTACCAAATCATTTTCCCTAACCCTCTCACTTTGCACACCACCTCGACCAAAACACCCTATATCTGCAACTCTATCATCAAACACATTCAACAAACCTTCAAAATACTCACTCCATCTCCTTCTCACATCACCACTACTTGTTATCACCTCCCCATTTGTGCCCTTCAATGAAGTTCCCATTTGCTCCCTTGTCTTATGCACTTTATTTACCTCCTTCCAGAACATCTTTTTATTCTCCCTAAAATTTAATGATACTCTCTCACCCCAACTCTCATTTGCCCTCTTTTTCACCTCTTGCACCTTTCTCTTGACCTCCTGTCTCTTTCTTTTATACATCTCCCACTCAATTGCATTTTTCCCTGCAAAAATCGTCCAAATGCCTCTCTCTTCTCTTTCACTAATAATCTTACTTCTTCATCCTACCACTCACTACCCTTTCTAATCAACCCACCTCCCACTCTTCTCATGCCACAAGCATCTTTTGCGCAATCCATCACTGATTCCCTAAATACATCCCATTCCTCCCCCACTCCCCTTACTTCCATTGTTCTCACCTTTTTCCATTCTGTACTCAGTCTCTCCTGGTACTTCCTCACACAAGTCTCCTTCCCAAGCTCACTTACTCTCACCACCCTCTTCACCCCAACATTCACTCTTCTTTTCTGAAAACCCATACAAATCTTCACCTTAGCCTCCACAAGATAATGATCAGACATCCCTCCAGTTGCACCTCTCAGCACATTAACATTCAAAAGTCTCTCTTTCGCGTGCCTGTCAATCAACACGTAATCCAATAACGCTCTCTGGCCATCTCTCCTACTTACATACGTATACTTATGTATATCTCGCTTTTTAAACCAGGTATTCCCAATCACCAGTCCTTTTTCAGCACATAAATCTACAAGCTCTTCACCATTTCCACTTACAACACTGAACACCCCATGTATACCAATTATTCCCTCAACTGCCACATTACTCACCTTTGCATTCAAATCACCCATCACTATAACCCGGTCTCGTGCATCAAAACCACTAACACACTCATTCAGCTGCTCCCAAAACACTTGCCTCTCATGATGAGAAGAACCATCATAATGGAGTTGCACGGACTGTGATCCTTGCTGTGGTTACAAGAATGTTCTTCTGCCCACCAGTGATGCTACTACGTTTGTGAATCAAGAACCATTGCAACACAAACCTCGCCAGGTGGTAGAGTGTCCCGCAGTGTATCAAGACAGACTTCCCCAGAACTTTTTTAAAGGGGAAGTAAATGTTTATAGTTGTGTTACTGAAGTGATAGTTTTCATACATGGTGCTTTGACAAGAAAATAGCGAAATTGGAAAAAATGTAGCTTAGACTGAAGCTTATTATGGAAAAAATGTAGCTTAGACTGAAGCTTATTGATACAGTGGTTAAATTGATGAGAACTACTATTGACGTTTGTGTAAATAAATTATAAATTTCCCTTTTCCATAGCCAGAGGTTGAATCATCATGTGACATTCATTTTTTCATTTCATTTCAAGCTAGAGGTTTCAGTTTTCTAAATTATTTCTTACATTTTTCATATGTATATATATGTATATATATGTATATATATATATAAAAAGATGTTCTGGAAGGAGGTAAATAAAGTGCGTAAGACAAGAGAGCAAATGGGAACTTCATTGAAGGGCGCAAATGGGGAGGTGATAACAAGTAGTGGTGATGTGAGAAGGAGATGGAGTGAGTATTTTGAAGGTTTGTTGAATGTGTTTGATGATAGAGTGGCAGATATAGGGTGTTTTGGTCGAGGTGGTGTGCAAAGTGAAAGGGTTAGGGAAAATGATTTGGTAAACAGAGAAGAGGTAGCGAAAGCTTTGCGGAAGATGAAAGCCGGCAAGGCAGCAGGTTTGGATGGTATTGCAGTGGAATTTATTAAAAAAGGGGGTGACTGTATTATTGACTGGTTGGTAAGGTTATTTAATGTATGTATGACTCATGGTGAGGTGCCTGAGGATTGGCGGAATGCGTGCATAGTGCCATTGTACAAAGGCAAAGGGGATAAGAGTGAGTGCTCAAATTACAGAGGTATAAGTTTGTTGAGTATTCCTGGTAAATTATATGGGAGGGTATTGATTGAGAGGGTGAAGGCATGTACAGAGCATCAGATTGGGGAAGAGCAGTGTGGTTTCAGAAGTGGTAGAGGATGTGTGGATCAGGTGTTTGCTTTGAAGAATGTATGTGAGAAATACTTAGAAAAGCAAATGGATTTGTATGTAGCATTTATGGATCTGGAGAAGGCATATGATAGAGTTGATAGAGATGCTCTGTGGGAGGTATTAAGAATATATGGTGTGGGAGGCAAGTTGTTAGAAGCAGTGAAAAGTTTTTATCGAGGATGTAAGGCATGTGTATGTGTAGGAAGAGAGGAAAGTGATTGGTTCTAAGTGAATGTAGGTTTGCGGCAGGGGTGTGTGATGTCTCCATGGTTGTTTAATTTGTTTATGGATGGGGTTGTTAGGGAGGTGAATGCAAGAGTTTTGGAAAGAGGGGCAAGTATGAAGTCTGTTGTGGATGAGAGAGCTTGGGAAGTGAGTCAGTTGTTGTTCGCTGATGATACAGCGCTGGTGGCTGATTCATGTGAGAAACTGCAGAAGCAGGTGACTGAGTTTGGTAAAGTGTGTGAAAGAAGAAAGTTAAGAGTAAATGTGAATGAGAGCAAGGTTATTAGGTACAGTAGGGTTGAGAGTCAAGTCAATTGGGATATAAGTTTGAATGGAGAAAAACTGGAGGAAGTAACGTGTTTTAGATATCTGGGAGTGGATCTGGCAGTGGATGGAACCATGGAAGCGGAAGTGGATCATAGGGTGGGGGAGGAGGCGAAAATTCTGGGAGCCTTGAAGAATGTGTGGAAGTCGAGAACATTATCTCGGAAAGCAAAAATGGGTATGTTTGAAGGAATAGTGGTTCCAACAATGTTGTATGGTTGCGAGGCGTGGGCTATGGATAGAGTTGTGCACAGGAGGATGGATGTGCTGGAAATGAGATGTTTGAGGACAATGTGTAGTGTGAGGTGGTTTGATCGAGTAAGTAACGTAAGGGTAAGAGAGATGTGTGGAAATAAAAAGAGCATGGTTTAGAGAGCAGAAGAGGGTGTTTTGAAATGGTTTGGGCACATGGAGAGAATGAGTAAGGAAAGATTGACCAAGAGGATATGTGTGTCGGAGGTGGAGGGAACGAGGAGAAGTGGGAGACCAAATTGGAGGTGGAAAGATGGAGTGAAAAAGATTTTGTGTGATTGGGGCCTGAAGATGCAGGAGGGTGAAAGGAGGGCAAGGAATAGAGTGAATTGGAGCGATGTGGTATACCGGGGTTGACGTGCTGTCAGTGGATTGAATCAAGGCATGTGAAGCGTCTGGGGTAAACCATGGAAAGCTGTGTAGGTATGTATATTTGCGTGTGTGGACGTGTATGTATATACATGTGTATGGGGGTGGGTTGGGCCATTTCTTTCGTCTGTTTCCTTGCGCTACCTCGCAAACGCGGGAGACAGCGACAAAGCAAAAAAAAAAAGAAAAAAAAATATATATATATATATATATATATATATATATATATATTTATACATTATACATACATTAAATAACCTTACCAACCAGTCAACAATACAGTCACCCACTTTTTTAATAAATTCCACTGCAATACCATCCAAACCTGCTGCCTTGCCGGCTTTCATCTTCCGCAAAGCTTTCACTACCTCTTCTCTGTTTACCAAATCATTTTCCCTAACCCTCTCACTTTGCACACCGCCTTGAACAAAACACCCTATATCTGCCACTCTATCATCAAACACATTCAACAAACCTTCAAAATACTCACTCCATCTCCTTCTCACATCACCACTACTTGTTATCACCTCCCCATTTTCGCCCTTCACTGAAGTTCCCATTTGCTCCCTTGTCTTACGCACTTTATTTACCTCCTTCCAGAACATCTTTTTATTCTCTCTAAAATTTAATGATACTCTCTCACCCCAACTCTCATTTGCCCTTTTTTTCACCTCTTGCACCTTTCTCTTGACCTCCTGTCTCTTTCTTTTATACATCTCCCACTCAATTGCATTTTTTCCCTGCAAAAATCGTCCAAATGCCTCTCTCTTCTCTTTCACTAATACTCTTACTTCTTCATCCCACCACTCACTACCCTTTCTAATCAACCCACCTCCCACTCTTCTCATGCCACAAGCATCTTTTGCGCAATCCATTACTGATTTCCTAAATACATCCCATTCCTCCCCCACTCCCCTTACTTCCATTGTTCTCACCTTTTTCCATTCTGTACTCAGTCTCTCCTGGTACTTCCTCACACAGGTCTCCTTCCCAAGCTCACTTACTCTCACCACCCTCTTCACCCCAACATTCACTCTTCTTTTCTGAAAACCCATACAAATCTTCACCTTAGCCTCCACAAGATAGTGATCAGACATCCCTCCAGTTGCACCTCTCAGCACATTAACATCCAAAAGTCTCTCTTTCGCGCGCCTGTCAATTAACATGTAATCCAATAACGCTCTCTGGCCATCTCTCCTACTTACATAAGTATACTTATGTATATCTCGCTTTTTAAACCAGGTATTCCCAATCATCAGTCCTTTTTCAGCACATAAATCTACAAGCTCTTCACCATTTCCATTTACAACACTGAACACCCCATGTATACAAATTATTCCCTCAACTGCCACATTACTCACCTTTGCATTCAAATCACCCATCACTATAACCCGGTCTCGTGCATCAAAACCACTAACACACTCATTCAGCTGCTCCCAAAACACTTGCCTCTCATGATCTTTCTTCTCATGCCCAGGTGCATATGCACCAATAATCACCCACTTCTCTCCATCAACTTTCAGTTTTACCCATATTAATCGAGAATTTACTTTCTTACATTCTATCACAAACTCCCACAACTCCTGTTTCAGGAGTATTGCTACTCCTTCCCTTGCTCTTGTCCTCTCACTAACCCCTGACTTTACTCCCCAGACATTCCCAAACCACTCTTCCCCTTTACCCTTGAGCTTCGTTTCACTAAGAGCCAGAACATCCAGGTTCCTTTCCTCAAACATACTACCTATCTCTCCTTTTTTCACATCTTGGTTACATCCACACACATTTAGGCACCCCACTCTGAGCCTTCGAGGAGGATGAGCACTCCCCGCGTGACTCCTTCTTCTGTTTCCCATTTTAGAAAGTTAATACAAGGAGGGGAGGATTTCTGGCCCCCCGCTCCCGTCCCCTATAGTCGCTTTCTACGACACGCGAGGAATACGTGGGAAGTATTCTTTCACCCCTATCCCCAGGGATAATATACATATATATATACATATACACATACACACACATACACATACATACGCACATATACACACACACACACATACAAATATATACATATAAAAAATGATTTGGTAAACAGAGAAGAGGTAGTGAAAGCTATGCGGAAGATGAAAGCCGGCAAGGCAGCAGGTTTGGATGGTATTGCAGTGGAATTTATTTAAAAAAGGGGGTGACTGTATTGTGGACTGGTTGGTAAGGTTATTTAATGTATGTATGACTCATGGTGAGGTGCCTGAGGATTGGCGGAATGCGTGCATAGTGCCATTGTACAAAGGCAAAGGGGATAAGAGTGAGTGCTCAAATTACAGAGGTATAAGTTTGTTGAGTATTCCTGGTAAATTATATGGGAGGGTATTGATTGAGAGGGTGAAGGCATGTACAGAGCATCAGATCGGGGAAGAGCAGTGTGGTTTCAGAAGTGGTAGAGGATGTGTGGATCAGGTGTTTGCTTTGAAGAATGTATGTGAGAAATACTTAGAAAAGCAAATGGATTTGTATGTAGCATTTATGGATCTGGAGAAGGCATATGATAGAGTTGATAGAGATGCTCTGTGGAAGGTATTAAGAATATATGATGTGGGAGGAAAGTTGTTAGAAGCAGTGAAAAGTTTTTATCGAGGATGTAAGGCATGTGTACGTGTAGGAAGAGAGGAAAGTGATTGGTTCTCAGTGAATGTAGGTTTGCGGCAGGGGTGTGTGATGTCTCCATGGTTGTTTAATTTGTTTATGGATGGGGTTGTAAGGGAGGTAAATGCAAGAGTCCTGGAAAGAGGGGCAAGTATGAAGTCTGTTGGGGATGAGAGAGCTTGGGAAGTGAGTCAGTTGTTGTTCGCTGATGATACAGCGCTGGTGGCTGATTCATGTGAGAAACTGCAGAAGCTGGTGACTGAGTTTGGTAAAGTGTGTGGAAGAAGAAAGTTGAGAGTAAATGTGAATAAGAGCAAGGTTATTAGGTACAGTAGGGTTGAGGGTCAAGTCAATTGGGAGGTGAGTTTGAATGGAGAAAAACTGGAGGAAGTGAAGTGTTTTAGATATCTGGGAGTGGATCTGTCAGCGGATGGAACCATGGAAGCGGAAGTGGATCATAGGGTGGGGGAGGGGGCGAAAATTTTGGGAGCCTTGAAAAATGTGTGGAAGTCGAGAACATTATCTCGGAAAGCAAAAATGGGTATGTTTGAGGGAATAGTGGTTCCAACAATGTTGTATGGTTGCGAGGCGTGGGCTATGGATAGAGATGTGCGCAGGAGGATGGATGTGCTGGAAATGAGATGTTTGAGGACAATGTGTGGTGTGAGGTGGTTTGATCGAGTGAGTAACGTAAGGGTAAGAGAGATGTGTGGAAATAAAAAGAGCGTGGTTGAGAGAGCAGAAGAGGGTGTTTTGAAATGGTTTGGGCACATGGAGAGAATGAGTGAGGAGAGATTGACCAAGAGGATATATGTGTCGGAGGTGGAGGGAACGAGGAGAAGAGGGAGACCAAATTGGAGGTGGAAAGATGGAGTGAAAAAGATTTTGTGTGATCGGGGCCTGAACATGCAGGAGGGTGAAAGGAGGGCAAGAAATAGAGTGAATTGGTGTCATGTGGTATACAGGGGTTGACGTGCTGTCAGTGGATTGAAGCAAGGCATGTGAAGCGTCTGGGGTAAACCATGGAAAGCTGTGTAGGTATGTATATTTGCGTGTGTGGACGTGTGTATGTACATGTGTATGGGGGGGGGGGGTTGGGCCATTTCTTTCGTCTGTTTCCTTGCGCTACCTCGCAAACGCGGGAGACAGCGACAAAGTATAAAAAAAAAAAAAAAAAAAAAAAAAAATATATATATATATATATATATATATGTGTGTGTGTGTGGATGTAACCAAGATGTGAAAAAAGGAGAGATAGGTAGTATGTTTGAGGAAAGGAACCTGGATGTTTTGGCTCTGAGTGAAACGAAGCTCAAGGGCAAAGGGGAAGAGTGGTTTGGGAATGTCTGGGGAGTAAAGTCCGGGGTTAGTGAGAGGACAAGAGCAAGGGAAGGAGTAGCAATACTCCTGAAACAGGAGTTGTGGGAGTATGTGATAGAATGTAAGAAAGTAAATTCTCGATTAATATGGGTAAAACTGAAAGTTGATGGAGAGAGGTGGGTGATTATTGGTATATATGCACCTGGGCATGAGAAGAAAGATCAAGAGAGGCAAGTGTTTTGGGAGCAGCTGAATGAGTGTGTTAGTGGTTTTGATGCACGAGACCGGGTCATAGTGATGGGTGATTTGAATGCAAAGGTGAGTAATGTGGCAGTTGAGGGAATAATTGGTATACATGGGGTGTTCAGTGTTGTAAATGGAAATGGTGAAGAGCTTGTAGATTTATGTGCTGAAAAAGGACTGATGATTGGGAATACATGGTTTAAAAAGCGAGATATACATAAGTATACTTATGTAAGTAGGAGAGATGGCCAGAGAGCGTTATTGGATTACGTGTTAATTGACAGGCGTGCGAAAGAGAGACTTTTGGATGTTAATGTGCTGAGAGGTGCAACTGGAGGGATGTCTGATCATTATCTTGTGGAGGCTAAGGTGAAGATTTGTATGGGTTTTCAGAAAAGAAGAGTGAATGTTGGGGTGAAGAGGGTGGTGAGAGTAAGTGAGCTTGAGAAGGAGACCTGTGTGAGGAAGTACCAGGAGAGACTGAGTACAGAATGGAAAAAGGTGAGAACAATGGAAGTAAGGGGAGTGGGGGAGGAATGGGATGTATTTAGGGAAGCAGTGATGGATTGCGCAAAAGATGCTTGTGGCATGAGAAGAGTGGGAGGTGGGTTGATTAGAAAGGGTAGTGAGTGGTGGGATGAAGAAGTAAGAGTATTAGTGAAAGAGAAGAGAGAGGCATTTGGACGATTTTTGCAGGGAAAAAATGCAATTGAGTGGGAGATGTATAAAAGAAAGAGACAGGAGGTCAAGAGAAAGGTGCAAGAGGTGAAAAAAAGGGCAAATGAGAGTTGGGGTGAGAGAGTATCATTAGATTTTAGGGAGAATAAAAAGATGTTCTGGAAGGAGGTAAATAAAGTGCGTAAGACAAGGGAGCAAATGGGAACTTCGGTGAAGGGCGCAAGTGGGGAGGTGATAACAAGTAGTGGTGATGTGAGAAGGAGATGGAGTGAGTATTTTGAAGGTTTGTTGAATGTGTTTGATGATAGAGTGGCAGATATAGGGTGTTTTGGTCGAGGTGGTGTGCAAAGTGAGAGGGTTAGGGAAAATGATTTGGTAAACAGAGAAGAGGTAGTGAAAGCTTTGCGGAAGATGAAAGCCGGCAAGGCAGCAGGTTTGGATGGTATTGCAGTGGAATTTATTAAAAAAGGGGGTGACTGTATTGTTGACTGGTTGGTAAGGTTATTTAATGTATGTATGACTCATGGTGAGGTGCCTGAGGATTGGCGGAATGCGTGCATAGTGCCATTGTACAAAGGCAAAGGGGATAAGAGTGAGTGCTCAAATTACAGAGGTATAAGTTTGTTGAGTATTCCTGGTAAATTATATGTGAGGGTATTGATTGAGAGGGTGAAGGCATGTACAGAGCATCAGATTGGGGAAGAGCAGTGTGGTTTCAGAAGTGGTAGAGGATGTGTGGATCAGGTGTTTGCTTTGAAGAATGTATGTGAGAAATACTTAGAAAAGCAAATGGATTTGTATGTAGCATTTATGGATCTGGAGAAGGCATATATGATAGAGTTGATAGAGATGCTCTGTGGAAGGTATTAAGAATATATGGTGTGGGAGGAAAGTTGTTAGAAGCAGTGAAAAGTTTTTATCGAGGATGTAAGGCATGTGTACGTGTAGGAAGAGAGGAAAGTGATTGGTTCTCAGTGAATGTAGGTTTGCGGCAGGGGTGTGTGATGTCTCCATGGTTGTTTAATTTGTTTATGGATGGGGTTGTTAGGGAGGTAAATGCAAGAGTTTTGGAAAGAGGGGCAAGTATGAAGTCTGTTGGGGATGAGAGAGCTTGGGAAGTGAGTCAGTTGTTGTTCGCTGATGATACAGCGCTGGTGGCTGATTCATGTGAGAAACTGCAGAAGCTGGTGACTGAGTTTGGAAAAGTGTGTGGAAGAAGAAAGTTAAGAGTAAATGTGAATAAGAGCAAGGTTATTAGGTACAGTAGGGTTGAGGGTCAAGTCAATTGGGAGGTGAGTTTGAATGGAGAAAAACTGGAGGAAGTGAAGTGTTTTAGATATCTGGGAGTGGATCTGGCAGCGGATGGAACAATGGAAGCGGAAGTGGATCATAGGGTGGGGGAGGGGGCGAAAATCCTGGGGGCCTTGAAGAATGTGTGGAAGTCGAGAACATTATCTCGGAAAGCAAAAATGGGTATGTTTGAAGGAATAGTGGTTCCAACAATGTTGTATGGTTGCGAGGCGTGGGCTATGGATAGAGTGGTGCGCAGGAGGATGGATGTGCTGGAAATGAGATGTTTGAGGACAATGTGTGGTGTGAGGTGGTTTGATCGAGTGAGTAACGTAAGGGTAAGAGAGATGTGTGGAAATAAAAAGAGCGTGGTTGAGAGAGCAGAAGAGGGTGTTTTGAAGTGGTTTGGGCACATGGAGAGGATGAGTGAGGAAAGATTGACCAAGAGGATATATGTGTCGGAGGTGGAGGGAACGAGGAGAAGAGGGAGACCAAATTGGAGGTGGAAAGATGGAGTGAAAAAGATTTTGTGTGATCGGGGCCTGAGCATGCAGGAGGGTGAAAGGAGGGCAAGGAATAGAGTGAATTGGATCGATGTGGTATACCGGGGTTGACGTGCTGTCAGTGGATTGAATCAAGGCATGTGAAGCGTCTGGGGTAAACCATGGAAAGCTGTGTAGGTATGTATATTTGCATGTGTGGACGTATGTATATACATGTGTATGGGGGGGGTTGGGCCATTTCTTTCGTCTGTTTCCTTGCGCTACCTCGCAAACGCGGGAGACAGCGACAAAGTATAATAAAAAATATAAAAAAATAATATATATATATATATATATATATATATATATATATATATATATATATTATCCCTGGGGATAGGGGAGAAAGAATACTTCCCACGTATTCTCTGCGTGTCGTAGAAGGCGACTAAAAGGGGAGGGAGCGGGTGGCTGGAAATCCTCCCCTCTCGTTTTTTTTTTTTAATTTTCCAAAAGAAGGAACAGAGAAGGGGGCCAGGTGAGGATTTTCCCTCTAAGGCCCAGTCCTCTGTTCTTAACGCTACCTCGCAAATGCGGGAAATGGCGAATCGTATTAAAAAAAAAAAAAAAAATATATATATATATATATATATATATTTACTATTAACTTTCTTCTTCCACACACTTTACCAAACTCAGTCACCAGCTTCTGCAGTTTCTCACATGAATCAGCCACCAGCGCTGTATCATCAGCGAACAACAACTGACTCACTTCCCAAGCTCTCTCATCCCCAACAGACTTCATACTTGCCCCTCTTTCCAGGACTCTTGCATTTACCTCCCTAACAACCCCATCCATAAACAAATTAAACAACCATGGAGACATCACACACCCCTGCCGCAAACCTACATTCACTGAGAACCAATCACTTTCCTCTCTTCCTACACGTACACATGCCTTACATCCTCGATAAAAACTTTTCACTGCTTCTAACAACTTGCCTCCCACACCATATATTCTTAATACCTTCCACAGAGCATCTCTATCAACTCTATCATATGCCTTCTCCAGATCCATAAATGCTACATACAAATCCATTTGCTTTTCTAAGTATTTCTCACATACATTCTTCAAAGCAAACACCTGATCCACACATCCTCTACCACTTCTGAAACCGCACTGCTCTTCCCCAATCTGATGCTCTGTACATGCCTTCACCCTCTCAATCAATACCCTCACATATAATTTACCAGGAATACTCAACAAACTTATACCTCTGTAATTTGAGCACTCACTCTTATCCCCTTTGCCTTTGTACAATGGCACTATGCACGCATTCCGCCAATCCTCAGGCACCTCACCATGAGTCATACATACATTAAATAACCTTACCAACCAGTCAACAATACAGTCACCCCCCTTTTTAATAAATTCCACTGCAATACCATCCAAACCTGCTGCCTTGCCGGCTTTCATCTTCCGCAAAGCTTTCACTACCTCTTCTCTGTTTACCAAATCATTTTCCCTAACCCTCTCACTTTGCACACCACCTCGACCAAAACACCCTATATCTGCCACTCTGTCATCAGACACATTCAACAAACCTTCAAAATACTCATTCCATCTCCTTCTCACATCACCACTACTTGTTATCACCTCCCCATTTACGCCCTTCACTGAAGTTCCCATTTGCTCCCTTGTCTTACGCACCCTATTTACCTCCTTCCAGAACATCTTTTTATTCTCCCTAAAATTTAATGATACTCTCTCACCCCAACTCTCATTTGCCCTTTTTTTCACCTCTTGCACCTTTCTCTTGACCTCCTGTCTCTTTCTTTTATACTTCTCCCACTCAATTGCATTTTTTCCCTGCAAAAATCGTCCAAATGCCTCTCTCTTCTCTTTCAATATACATACCTACACAGCTTTCCATGGTTTACCCCGGACGCTTCACATGCCTTGATTCAATCCACTGACAGCACGTCAACCCCTGTATACCACATCGCTCCAATTCACTCTATTCCTTGCCCTCCTTTCACCCTCCTGCATGTTCAGGCCCCGATCCTTTTCACTCAATCTTTCCACCTCCAATTTGTTCTCCCTCTTCTCCTCGTTCCCTCCACCTCCGACACATATATCCTCTTGGTCAATCTTTCCTCACTCATTCTCTCCATGTGCCCAAACCATTTCAAAACACCCTCTTCTGCTCTCTCAACCACGCTCTTTTTATTTCCACACATCTCTCTTACCTTTACGTTACTTACTCGATCAAACCACCTCACACCACACATTGTCCTCAAACATCTCATTTCCAGCACATCCATCCTCCTGTGCACAACTCTATCCATAGCCCACGCCTCGCAACCATACAACATTGTTGGAACCACTATTCCTTCAAACATACCCATTTTTGCTTTCCGGGATAATGTTCTCGACTTCCACACATTTTTCAAGGCTCCCAAAATTTTCGCCCCCTCCCCCACCCTATGATCCACTTCCGCTTCCATGGTTCCATCCGCTGACAGATCCACTCCCAGATATCTAAAACACTTCACTTCCTCCAGTTTTTCTCCATTCAAACTCACCTCCCAATTGACTTGACCCTCAACCCTACTGTACCTAATAACCTTGCTCTTATTCACATTTACTCTTAACTTTCTTCTTCCACACACTTTACCAAACTCCGTCACCAGCTTCTGCAGTTTCTCACATGAATCGGCCATATATATATATATATATATATACATTCAACTATTTATTTATTTTTCTTTGTCGCTGTCTCCCGCGTTTGCGAGGTAGTGCGAGGAAACAGACAAAAGAAATGGCCCAACCCATCCCAATACACATGTATATACATACACGTCCACACACGAAAATATACATACCTATACATCTCAATGTACACATATATATACACACACAGACATATACATATATACACATGTACATAATTCATACTGCCTGCCTTCATTTATTCCCATCGCCACCTCGCCATACATGGAATAACATCCCCCTCCCCCCTCATGTGTGCGAGGTAGCACTAGGAAAAGACAACAAAGGCCCCATTCGTTGACACTCAGTCTCTAGCTGTCATGAAATAATGCCCGAAACCATAGCTCCCTTTCCACATCTAGGCCTCACAGAACTTTCCATGCAAGCATATATATGCTTGCAAAGTGCTATTGTACAAAGGCAAAGGGGATAAGAGTGAGTGTTCAAATTACAGATATATAACTTTGTTGAGTATTCCTGGGAAATTATATGGGAGGGTATTGATTGAGAGGGAGAAGGCATGTACAGAGCATCAGACTGGGGAAGAGCGGTGTGGTTTCAGAAGTGATAGAGGATGTGTGGATCAAGTGTTTGCTTTGAAGAATGTAAGTGAGAAATACTTAGAAAAGCAAATGGATTTGTATGTAGCATTTATGGATCTGGAGAAGGTATATGATAGAGTAGATAGAGATGCTCTGTGGAAGGTATTAAGAATATATGGTGTGGGAGGCAAGTTGTTAGAAGCAGGGAAACGTTTTTATCAAGGATGTAAGGCATGTGTACGTGTAGGAAGAGAGGAAAGTGATTGGTTCTCAGTGAATGTTGGTTTGCGGAAGGGGTGTGTGATGTCTCCATGGTTATCTAATTTGTTTATGGATGGGGTTGTTAAGGAGGTGAATGCAAGAGTTTTGGAAAGAGGGGCAAGTATGTAGTCTGTTGTTCATGAGAGAGCTTGGGAAGTGAGTCAGTTGTTGTTCGCTGATGATACAGCGCTGGTGGCTGATTCATGTGAGAAAGTGAAGAAGCTTGTGACTGAGTTTGGTAAAGTGTGTGAAAGAAGAAAGTTAAGAGTAAATGTGAATAAGAGCAAGGTTATTAGGTACAGTAGGGTTGAGGGTCAAGTAAAGTGGGAGGTAAGTTTAAATGGAGAAAAACTGGAGGAGGTGAAGTGTTTTAGATATCTGTGAGTGGATCTGGCAGCGGATGGAACCATGGAAGTGGAAGTGAATCATAGGGTGGGGCAGGGGGCGAAAATTCTGGGAGCATTCAAGAATGAGTGGAAGTCCAGAACATTATCTCAGAAAGCAAAAATGGGTATGTTTGAAGGAATAGTGGTTCCAACAATGTTGTATGGTTGCGAGGCGTGGGCTATGGATAAAGCTGTGTGCAGGAGGGTGGATGTGCTGGAAATGAGATGTTTGAGGACAATGTGTGGTGTGAGGTGGTTTGATCGAGTAAGTAATAATAGGGTAAGAGAGATGTGTGGTAATAAAAAGAGTGTGGTTGAGAGAGCAGAAGAGGGTGTTTTGAAATGGTTTGGTCACATGGAGAGAATGAGTGAGGAAAGATTGACCAAGAGGATATATGTGTCAGAGGTGGAGGGAACGAGGAGAAGTGGGAGACCAAGTTGGAGGTGGAAAGATGGAATGAAAAAGATTTTGAGTGATAGGGGCCTGAACATGCAGGAGAGTGAAAGGCATGCAAGGAATAGAATGAATTGGAACGATGTGGTATACCGGGGTCAACGTGCTGTCAATGGATTGAACCAGGGCATGTGAAGCGTCTGGGGTAAACCATGAAAAGTTCTGTGGGGCCTGGAGGTGGAAAGGGAGCTGTGGTTTCGGTGCATTATTACATGACAGCTAGAGACTGAGTGTTAACGAATGGGGCCTTTGTTGTCTTTTCCTAGCGCTATCTCGCACACATGAGGGGGAGGGTGTTGTTATTCCATGTGTGGCGAGATGGCGATGGGAATGAATAAAGGCAGACAGTATAAATTATGTACATGGGTATATATGTATATCTGTATGTGTATATACATATGTATACAATGAGATGTATAGGTATGTATATGAGCTGTGTGTGGATGTGTATGTATATACATGTGTATGTGGGTGGGTTGGGCCATTCTTTCGTCTGTTACCTTGGGCTACCTCGCTAACGCGGGAGACAGCGACAAAGCAAAACAAATAAATAAATAAATATGTGTAAAAAGGAGAAAAAGGAGAGATAGGTAGTATGTTTGAGGAAAGGAACCTGGATGTTTTGGCTCTAAGTGAAACGAAGCTCAAGGGTAAAGGGGAAGAGTGGTTTGGGAATGTCTTGGGAATAAAGTCAGGGGTTAGTGAGACAACAAGAGCAAGGGAAGAAGTAGCACTACTCCTGAAACATGAGTGGTGGGAGTATGTGATAGAGTGTAAGAAAGTAAATTCTAGATTGATATGGGTAAATCTGAAAGCTGTTGGAGAGAGATGGGTGATTATTGGTGTATGCACCTGGGCATGAGAAGAAAGATCATGAGAGGCAAGTGTTTTGGGAGCAGCTGAATGAGTGTGTTAGTGGTTTTGATGCACAAGACCGGGTTATAGTGATGGGTGATTTGAATGCAAAGGTGAGTAATGTCGCAGTTGAGGGAATAATTGGTATACATGGGGTGTTCAGTGTTGTAAATGGAAATGGTGAAGAGCTTGTACATTTATGTGCTGAAAAAGGACTGGTGATTGGGAATACCTGGTTTAAAAAGCGAAATATACATAAGTGAACGTATGTAAGTAGGAGAGATGGCCAGAGAGCATTATTGGATTACGTGTTAATTGATAGGCGCGTGAAAGAGAGACTTTTGGAGGTTAATGTGCTGATAGGTGCAACTGGAGGGATATCTGATCATTATCTTAAGGAGGAGAAGTTAAAGATTTGTAGGGGTTTTCAGGAAAGAAGAGAGAATGCTGGGGTGAAGAGAGTGGTGAGAGTAAGTGAGCTTGGGAAGGAGACATGTGTGAGGAAGTACCAGGAGAGACTGAGTACAGAATGGAAAAAGGTGAGAACAAAGGAGGTAAGGGGAGTGGGGGAGGAATGGGATGTATTTAGGGAAGCAGTGATGGCTTGTGCAAAAGATGCTTGTGGCATGAAAAGCGTGGGAGGTGGGCAGATTAGAAAGGGTAGTGAGTGGTGGGATGAAGAAGTAAGATTATTAGTGAAAGAGAAGAGAGAGGCATTTGGACGATTTTTGCAGGGAAAAAATGCAAATGAGTGGGAGACGTATAAAAGAAAGAGGCAGGAGGTCAAGAGAAAGGTGTAGAGGTGAAAAAGAGGGCAAATGAGAGTTGGGGTGAGAGAGTATCATTAAATTTTAGGGATAATAAAAAGATGTTTTGGAAGGAGGTAAATAAAGTGCATAAGACACAGGAGCAAATGGGAACATCAGTGATGGGGGCTAATAGGAGGTAATAACAAGTAGTGGTGATGTAAGAAGGAGATGGAGTGAATATTTTGAAGGTTTGTTGAATGTGTTTGATGACAGAGCGGCAGATACAGGGTGTTTTGGTCGAGGTGGTGTGCAAATTGAGAGGGTCAGGGAAAATGATTTGGTAAACAGAGAAGAGGTAGTAAAAGCTTTGCGGAAGATAAAAGCCGGCAAGGCAGAAGGTTTGGATGGTATTGCAGTGGAATTTAGTAAAAAAGGGGGTGACTGTATTGTTGACTGGTTGATAAGGTTATTTAATGTATGTATGATTCATGGTGAGGTGCCTGAGGATTGGCGGAATGCTTACATAGTGAAATTGTACAAAGGCAAAAGGGATAAGAGTGAGTGCTCAAATTACAGAGGTATATGTTTGTTGAGTATTCCTGGAAAATTATATGGGAGGGTATTGATTGAGAGAGTGAAGGCATGTACAGAGCATCAGATTGGGGAAGAGCAGTGTGGTTTCAGAAATGGTAGAGGATGTGTGGAACAGGTCTTTGCTTTGAAAAATGTATGAGAGAAATACTTAGAAAAGCAAATGGACTTTTATGTAACATTTATGGATCTGGAGAAGGCATATGACAGAGTTGATAGAGATGCTCTGTGGAAGGTATTAAGAATATATGGTGTGGGAAGCAAGTTGTTAGAAGCAGTGAAAAGTTTTTACCGAGAATGTAAGGCATGTGTATGTGTAGGAAGAGAGGAAAGTGATTGGTTCTCAGTGAATGTAGGTTTGCGGCAGGGGTGTGTGATGTCTCCATGGTTGTTTAATTTGTTTATGGATGGGGTTGTTAAGGAGGTGAATGCAAGAGTTTTGGAAAGAGGGGTAAGTATGCAATCTGTTGTGGATGATACAGCTTGGGAAGTGAGTCAGTTGTTCTTCGCTGGTGCTGGTGCAGAAGCTGGTGACTGAGTTTGGTAAAGTGTGTGAAAGAAGAAAGTTGAGAGTAAATGTGAATAAGAGCAAGGTTATTAGGTACAGTAAGGTTAAGGGTCAAATCAATTGGGAGGTAAGTTTGAATGTAGAAAAACTGGAGGAAGTAAAGTGTTTTAGATATCTGGGAGTGGATCTGGCAGCAGATGGACGATGGAAGCGGAAGTAAATCACAGGGTGGGGTAGGAGGCGAAAATTCTGGGAGCATTGAAGAATGTGTGGAAGTTGAGAACATTATCTCGGAAAGCAAAAATGGGTATGTTTGAAGGAATAGTGGTTCCAACAATGTTGTTGGTTGCGAGGCGTGGGCTATAGATAGAGTTGTGCATAGGAGGGTGGATGTGCTGGAAATGAGATGTTTCAGGGCAATATGTGGTGTGAGGTGGTTTGATCAAGTAAGTAATGTAAGGGTAAGAGAGATGTGTGGAAATAAAAAGAGTGTGGTTGAGAAAGCAGAAGAGTGTGTTTTGAAATGGTTTGGTCACATGGAGAGAATGAGTGAGGAAAGATTGACAAAGAGGATATATGTGTCAGAGGTGGAGGGAACAAGGACAAGTGGGAGACCAAATTGGAGGTGGAAAGATGGAGGGAAAAAGATTTTGAGTGATCGGGGCCTGAACACAAAGGAGGGTGAAAGGCGTGCAAGGAATAGAGTGAATTGGAACAATGTGGTATACCGGGGTCGACGTGCTGTCAATGGATTGAACCAGGGCATGTGAAGCATCTGGGGTAAACCATGGATGTGGGACCTGGATGTGGAAATGGAGCTGTGGTTTCGGTGCATTATTACATGACAGCTAGAGACTTAATGTGAGCGAATGGGGCCTTTGTTGTCTTTTCCTAGTGCTACCTCGCACACATGAGGGGGGAGAAGGTTGTTATTCCATGTGTGGCGAGATGGCGATGGGAATAAATAAAGGCAGAAAGTATGAATTATGTACATGTGTATATATGTATATGTCTGTGTGTGTATATATATGTATACATTGAGATGTATAGATATGTATATTTGCGTGTGTGGACATGTATGTGGGTGGGTTGGGTCATTCCTTCATCTGTTTCCTTGCGCTACCTCACTAACGCGGGAGAGAGCAACAAAGCAAAATATAAATGAAAAAATAATAAATATATGTGTGTGTATCTGGGTGGTTGGGCCATTCCTCGTCTGTTTCCGTGCACTACCTCACTGACACAGGAAAAAGCGATTTTATTATTCATTTATTATACTTTGTTGCTGTCTCCTGCGTTAGCGAGGTAGTGCAAGGAAACAGACGAAAGAGTGGCCCAACCCATCCGCATACACATGTATATACATACACGTCCACACATGCATCTCAACGTATACATATATATACACATGTACATAATTCATACTGTCTGCCCTTATTCATTCCCGTCGCCACCCCGCCACACAAGAAACAATAACCCCCTCCCCCAGCATGTGTGCAAGGTAGCACTAGTAAAAAACAACAAAGGCCACATTTCTTCACACTCTGTCTCTAGCTGTCATGCATACTGCACCGAAACCACAGCTCCCTTTCCACATCCATGCCCCACAGAACTTTCCCTGGTCTACCCCAGACGCTTCACATGCCCTGGTTCAATCCACTGACAGAACATTGACCCCAGTATATCACATCATTCCAATTCACTCTATTCCTTGCACGCCTTTCATCCTCCTGCATGTTCAGGCCCCGATCACAAAAAATCTTTTCACTCCATGTTTCCACTTCCAATTTGGTCTCCCACTTCTCATTCCCTCCACCTCTGACACATATATTCTCTATGTCAATCGTTCCTCACTCACTCTCTCCATGTGACCAAACCACTTCAAAACACCCTCTTCCGTTTTCTCAACCACACTCTTTTCATTTCCACATATATCTCTTACCCTTTCATTACTCACTCAACCAAACCACCTCACACCACATACTGTCCTTAAACATCTCATTTCCAGCACATCCACCCTCCTCCACACAACTCTATCCATAACCCATGCCTCGCAACCATATAACATTGTTGGAACCACTATCCCATCAAACATACCCATTTTTGCTTTCCAAGATAAAGTTCTCGACTTCCACACATTCTTAAACGCTCCCAGAACTTCCTCCCCTCCCCCACCCTATGATTCACTTCTGCTTCCATGGTTCCATCCACTGCCAAATCCACTCCCAGATACCTAAAACACTTCACTTCCTCCAGTTTTTCTCCATTCAAACTTACCTCCCAATAAACTTGTCCCTCAACCCTACTATACCTAATAACCTTGCTCTTATTCACATCTACTTTCACCTTTCTTCTTTCACACACTTTACCAAACTCAGTCACCAGCTTCTGCAGTTTCTCACTTGAATCAGCCACCAGCGCTGTATCATCAGTGAACAACAACTGACTCACTTCCCCAAGCTCTCTCATCCACAACAGACTGCATACTTGCCCCTCTTTCCAAAACTCTTGCATTCACCTCCCTAACAACCCCATCCATAAACAAATTAAAGAACCATGGAGACATCACCCACCCCTGCTGTAAACCAACATTCACTGAGAACCAATCACTTTCCTCTCTTCCTACATGTACACATGCCTTACATCCTCAATAAAAATTTCACTGCTTCTAACAACTTGCCTCCCACACCATATATTCTTAATACCTTCCACAGAGCATCTCTATCAACTCTATCATATGCCTTCTCCAGATCCATAAATGCTACATACAAATCCATTTCCTTTTCTAAGTATTTCTCACATACATTCTTCAAAGCAAAGACCTGTTCCACACATCCTCTATCACTTCTGAAACCACACTACTCTTCCCCAATCTGATGCTCTGTACATGCCTTCACCCTCTCAATCAATACCCTCCCATATAATTTACCAGGAATACTCAACTTATACCTCTGTAATTTGTGCACTCACTTTTACCCCCTTTGCTCTTGTACAATGGCACTATGCAAGCATTCTGCCAATCCTCATGCACCTCACCATGAGTCATACATACATTAAATATCCTTACCAATCAGTCAACAATAAAGTCACCCCCTTTTTTAATAAATTCCACTGCAATACCATCCAAACCCGCTGCCCTGCCAGTTTTCATTTTCTGCAAAGCTTTTACTACCTCTTCTCTGTTTGCCAAATCATTCTCCCTAACCCTCTCACTTTGCACACCGCCTCAATCAAAACACCCTATATCTGCCACTCTATCATCAAACACATTCAACAAACCTTCAAAATACTCACTCCATCTCCTTCTCACATCACCACTACTTGTTATCACCTCCCCATCACCCCCTTCACTGATGTTCCCATTTGTTCCCTTGTCTTACGCACTTTATTTACCTCCTTCCAAAACATTTTTATTTTTATTATTTATTTTGCTTTGTCGCTGTCTCCCGCGTTAGCGAGGTAGCGCAAGGAAACAGATGAAATAATGGCCCATCCCACCCACATAACCATGTATATAGATACACGTCCACACACGCAAATATACATAGTTATACATCTCAATGTATACATATATATATACACACAAACATATACATATATACACATGTACATAATTCACACTGTCTGCCTTTATTCATTCCCATCGCCACCCCGCAACTAATGGAATAACAGCCCCCTCCCCCCTCATGTGTGCGAGGTAGCGCTAGGAAAAGACAACAAAGGCCCCATTCATTCACACTCAGTCTCTAGCTGTCATGCAATAATGCATCGAAACCACAGCTCCCTTTCCACATCCAGGCCGCACAAAACTTTCCATGGTTTACCCCAGACGCTTCACATACCCTCATTCAATTCACTGACAGCATGTCGACCCCGGTATACCACATCGTTCCAATTCACTCTATTCCTTGCACACCTTTCTTCCTCCTGCATGTTCAGGCCCTGATCACTCAAAATCTTTTTCACCCCATCTTTCCACCTCCAATTTGGTCTCCCACTTCTCCTCGTTCCCTCCACCTCTGACACATATATCCTCTTGGTCAATCTTTCCTCACTCATTCTCTCCATGTGACCAAACCATTTCAAAACACCCTCTTCTGCTCTCTCAACCACACTCTTTTTATTACCACACATCTCTCTTACTCTATTATTACTTACTCCATCAAACCACCTCACACCACATATTGTCCTCAAACATCTCATTTCCAGCACATCCACCCTCCTACGCACAACTCTATCCACAGCCCATGCCTCGCAACCATACAACATTGTTGGAACCACTATTCCTTCAAACATACCAATTTTTGCTTTCCAAGATAATTTTCTCGACTTCCAAACATTATTCAACACTCCCAGAATTTTCGCCCCCTCACCCACCCTATGATTCACTTCTGCTCCCATGGTTCCATCCGCTGCCAGATCCACTCACAGATATCTAAAACACTTCACTTCCTCCAGTTTTTCTCCATTCAAACTTACATCCCAATTGACTTGACCCTCAACCCTACTTTACCTAATAACCTTGCTGTTATTCACATTTACTCTCAACTTTCTTGTTTCACACACCTTACCAAACTCAGTCACCAGCTTCTGCGGTTTCTCACACGAATCAGCCACCAGCGCGGTATCATCAGCGAACAACAACTGACTCACTTCCCAAGCTCTCTCATCCACAACAGACTGCATACTTTCCAAAACTCTTGCATTCACCTCCCTAACAATCCCATCCATAAACAAATTAAACTAACATGGAGACATCACACACCCCTGCCGCAAACCTACATTCACTCAGAACCAATCACTTTCCTCTCTTCCTACATGTACACATGCCTTACATTCTCGATAAAAACTTTTCACTGCTTCTAACAACTTGCCTCCCACACCATATATTCTTAATACTTTCCACAGAGCATCTCTATCAACTCTATCATATGCCTTCTCCAGATCCATAAATGCTACATACAAATCCATTTCCTTTTCTAAGTATTTCTCACATACATTCTTCAAAGCAAAGACCTGTTCCATACATCCTCTACCACTTCTGAAACCACACTGCTCTTCCCCAATCTGATGCTCTGTACAAGCCTTCACCCTCTCAATCAATACCCTCCCATATAATTTACCAGGAATACTCAACAAACTTAGACCTCTGTAATTTGAGCACTCACTCTTATCCCCTTTGCCTTTGTACAATGGCACTATGCAAGCATTCCGCCAATCCTCAGGCACCTCACCATGAATCATACATACATCAAATAACCTTATCAACCAGTTAACAATACAGTCACCAGTTAACAATACAGTCACCCCCTTTTTTAATAAATTCCACTGCAATACCATCCAAAACTTCTACCTTGCTGGCTTTCATCTTCCGCAAAGCTTTTACTACCTCTTCCCTGTTTACCAAATAATTTTCCCTAACCCTCTCACTTTGCATACCACCTCGACCAAAACACCCTATATCTGCCACACTATCATCAAACACATTCAACAAACCTTCAAAATACTCACTCCATCTCCTTTTCACATCAGCACTACTTGTTATCACCTCCCCATTAGCCCCCATCACTGAAGTTCCCATTTGCTCCCTTGTCTTACGCACTTTATTTACCTCCTTCCAAAACATTTTTTATTATCCCTAAAATTTAATGATACTCTCTCACCCCAACTCTCATTAGCCCTCTTTTTCACCTCTTGCACCTTCCTCTTGACCTCCTGCCTCTTTCTTTTATACATCTCCCACTCATTTGCATTTTTTCCCTGCAAAAATCGTCCAAATGCCTCTCTCTTCTCTTTCACTAATAATCTTACTTCTTCATCCCACCACTCACTATCCTTTCTAATCTGCCCACCTCCCACGTTTCTCATACCACAAGCTTCTTTTGCACAAGCCATCACTGCTTCCCTAAATACATCCCATTCCTCCCCCACTCCAATTACCTCCTTTGTTCTCACCTTTTTCCATTCTGTACTCAGTTTCTCCTGGTACTTCCTCACACAAGTCTCACTTACTCTCACCACTCTCTTCACCCCAACATTCTCTCTTCTTTTCTGAAAACCTCTACAAATCTTCACCTTCGCCTCCACAAGATAATGATCAAACATCCCTCCAGTTGCACCTCTCAGCACATTAATATCCAAAAGTATCTCTTTTGCACGCCCATCAATTAACAAGTAATCCAATAATGCTCTCTGGCCATCTCTCCTACTTAAATATGGATACTTATGTATATCTCTCTTTTTAAACCAGGTATTCCCAATCACCAGTCCTTTTTCAGCACATAAATCTACAAGCTCTTCACCATTTCCATTTACAACACTGAACACCTCATGTACACCAATTATTCCCTCAACTGTCACATTACTCACCTTTGCATTCAAATCACCCATAACTATAACCCGGTTTTGTGCATCAAAACTACTAATACACTTACTCAGCTGCTCCCAAAACACTTGCCTCTTGTGATCTTTCTTCTCATTCCCAGGTGCATATGAACCAATAATCACCCATCTCTCTCCATCCACTTTCAGTTTTACCCATATCAATCTAGAGTTTACTTTCTTACACTCTATCACATACTCCCACCACTCCTGTTTCTGGAGCAGAGCTACTCCTTCCCTTGCTCTTGTCCTCTCACTAACCCCTGACTTTACTCCGAAGACATTCCCAAACCACTCTTCCCCTTTGCCCTTGAGCTTCGTTTCACTTAGAGCCAAAACATCCAGGTTCCTTTCCTCAAACATGCTACCTATCTCTCCTCTTTTCTCATCTTGGTTACAGCCACACACATTTAGACACCCCAATCGGAGCCTTCGAGGAGGATGAGCATTCCCTGTGTGAATAAATAAATGTTCTTTCACTTATAAATTATTTCTGTGAGGAATGACTAAATGTTAGAATTGATTAAATGTTAGAATTACCTTCATAACCTCAGCTTTCAAATTAACAGCACTAGCATGCAACTGTAAATACTCGCTAGCTAGTTCTGCAAGCTGCTGCTGGATCTCTTCTGCCTTCTTACCAACTTTATGGAATGGGGCTGCTGTTTGTCGAATATTCTCTTCTGAGGCTACATTTTCAGCATTTCGTCGTGACCTGCAGGTTACAACAAACTTATTTATCAACAAACGCTCAAAGTCATAAAGAATTCCCTGAAAATTTTTGTAATGAACTAGCATACAGAAAATCAATGGCCAATCTTTAACAAAAGCACTCCCATCCTGTTATGAGACAAATCTGTCAATACAAAATCTATCAATGCTAATATTAAAATATCTCAAGTCACACTGATGTGCTCATTCTAACCTTTAATATTTCCTTTTAATCTTCCTCTGCATTTTCTCACACAAGTTTTACTAAAATACTCTAATTCTTTATACTACCTGTCTTACCACTTGCTCTGTACTATTACTTTTACTTTAGTGTCTAACCAAATCACCATATCATATCTTCCTCTAATTGCCTTACTCCTAACTCCACATCTTTCCAAAACAAAACTAATCTTCATGAAATTTTTCTTAAGACACATTCTCTCTACTTATGTTACTACCACATACCTGAACATGCTGCACCAAATCATCTAGAGAACACATCAATTCTTACAAAAGAACCTAGCTACATATGCAAATTTGTAATTTTTCATTTCTTTTCTCAGAACTTCTACCTATCTTTTCCTAATACTCATAACTTAAACAAAGTCTCAATAATATTTCTGAATCACATCATGAGTCATGTGTCAATACACATGACATCTACAGAATGAATGTGAGCAGATGTGGCCTTTCTTCCTCTGTTCCTGACACTACCTCGACATTTCCAGGAACAAACGAAGAAAAGCCACATCTGCCCAAATTCAGTCTTGAGCTCTCCTGTGTAATGCACATATACCACCAAGAACAGACAAAGAAAGGCCACATATGCTCACATCCATTCTCAAGCTGTCCTGTGCAATATACAACTACTAAAAATTTATTCCGCACCCTTGGCTGCAATACGCCCCACAAGAATCCCTGGTGTGGTTGGTACCTGTGTGTGTGTGTGAAAGTCATATAATGCTCTCTGCAACCGTGTGTTGTACTTAACAGTTAACAAACAGGAATTCAGAAGTGTTAGTACAAAAGCCTCTAAATGGCATAGCATTACCCTATGTAATATAATAATCAAACCCACAATGTGTGTAAAGCAACCAACAAACCGGATGCCATTTATGGATTTCTTACATTATGAGCTGTAATGACATAAACCAACATCATCACAAAGTGTATATGATGCTAAATATGTAAATGCTCAGCGATATAAAAGCACATACATAAAAAACACAAAATGTCTTTGTATGGTTAATAGTGATATAACATTAAGCACAGGTATGATATTTGTTTAGTATGACAAACACGGTAAGATTAGTGGATCTTCAAGGGTGTGATTGGTAGGTAAGTTCATGTGAGACAATGTTTGTGTTACACAGATTTTCACCACAGGAAGTGTGTTATGTGAGTACAAAGTATCAAATATGCTGGAAACGGAACTGGTTCAATCTTCACTGAGTTGAGCTTCAAAGCGAACTGTAAGAATCTTAAGATTTATTTCAAATCACAGCTATGTTAGACAAGATAAATACCTGATACAAATTTTTCGGCACCCTTAACATACACATTGTGTTCCTCGTGCTGGACGTTTACATACTTTCCATCATCTACACTTTGTAGTGATGTGGATTCATGTCACTGCATCTCAAAATGTAAAAAAATCCCTAATTGGCACCCAGTCAGCTAGTTGTCATGCACACATTAATAAGCATTGTGGGTTTGATTATTAAGTTATGAAGGATAATGCTAGGCCTTTAGAGGCTATGAATTCCCATCTATTAACCGTTAAATACGACACATGGCTACAGAAAGCATCATATGACTCACACACACAGACAAACAAGGGTACCAACCACACCAGGAATTCTTGCAGGATAAATCACAGCCAAAGGTGCCAAATAACATTTTTGGGGGTGTACATATACAGCTTTGTAATATACAACATACTTTTACATTTTTTCATACATGATTACTGTCTCCCACATTAGCGAGGTAGTGCCAAAAGCATGCAGTGAAAGACCACATCCACTCACATCCAACCCTTCATTCATACACCTCACAACTATGAATCCAACTCCTAATTTTACAACCTTTAACAAGGTTGTAAAGTTTGTAAACACTTTAAATATCTCATTCACACATTTCCTGCATCCCCACATTTCCTGCATTTTCATCTGAACTTTCTTTTCCTTTTTTGTACCACTTCTTACATTCTTTCTGATTCATCTCATTTGCCAATACTTTTGCCTCTCCCTTTTTCTTTACACCATACCTCCACTTCTCCCTGATCCTCACCTCCAAAGAACTGCAGAATGGTCAGAATCTACAAAGCATCATCTCACAATTATAACATCTAGCACCTTTCATCCCCTGTCACACAGTTAAAACTTTTTGTTCTTCTCCTCAATCAATTCTCATCCGTATATATCTGAGGATCATGTGCTACAAAATGGTGTTTGCAAAAAATAAACCCCTCACAGTACAGCACTTTTGTTATCCCTGCCTAGATACAATGGCACTATACAGGAACCTCACCAGGAGCCATAATATATCCATATCTCTAAGCATTATACACAAACCTCACCAGGAGCCATATATCTATATCTCTAAGCAACAAACAGGAACCTCACCATGAGCCATAATATATCTATATATCTAACACTTGTTCTCTCATGGAACTCCTTCTAGGGGGTGGCCATGGCAACAGAGTCTCTATGACTAATGAACTCCAATAGAGTTCACAATGAGCCATACATACAATGAATATCCTAATCAACTAATCAACAACATTGTTAAGAAATCAAACTATATTCCATCCACTCCAACACTTTGCTGTATTTCATCTTACAGAACACTTTCATAATCTCTCATCTTTTCCCTTAACACTTTCTGTGATCTCGTGACTTTGCATACCTCCACATCCAAAACATCCTCCTACATCTGCCACCCTATCATCAAATACATTTAACAACACCAAAATACTCATTACATCTCTTCACTTCATTTCTGCCTGTTATCACTTTCTCATTTGCCACCTTCACTGTTGTTCCCATTTGCCTTCCTGTCTATTATAACTGACTGTTCCCAAACCCATGGGATTTATCCATAAAGCCTATCAAACTACTCATATATGTATGTCTTAATTAGGCATGCCTCCCTTTTAGTCTTTATCAAATGCTTACTTACTCAAAGAGTGCAATGGTGGCAAATATATCTTGAGATAACTGTTGGTCCTTTGTTGATTTTCCATCAGTTTTAGATCCAGCACTGTTTGAGTCTGATGAAAAGAGAAACAAAGTCCTTAGCCAAATATTCTACATCACTTATGAGAAGATTAGAGACAAGCAAATCTACATTTACCACATCATCAACTACAAAGAATTATGCAATCAGTTCAATGGTAACTCAATTGTAAATCAAAACTAATTTGAACTGCAGTAAGTCCAAAACTATATAAACAGAAAACATAAGGGTACTGACCCAAACAGGGCTCAATAGGTCCTGATGAAATTTCATCATATATATTATAAAGATGTGTGCAGATATGGATGACAAAGAAAAGTTATCATCTCACAGACAATGTGCTTAGAGTAATTACGAGCAGTGATAAAAGCTGAATGGGAGTCAGAGGAAGGAGTGCTTTTTCAAACCAGATACACCTAATCCCTTCCCTGAATGGCCTCAGAACAGGAAGGATTGAACCATGGATTGGTAGAAAGGTCGTCTTGGGGTAAAAAGGGATAAATGCTTCCATTCCTACAAGGATAATCTCTGCTATGCGTATGGCAGCAACAAAAGCGTCAACACGAGACAGTAATTTACTGAAGAAAGTCAGAAAAGAAATTACATACGTTATTCCAGTCGGCTTTACTGAGGTGAACCAATTGGGGCGAGATTGTTTACTTACAGTGGGATGGAATGAAGGTGAAAAACAGATCCAGAATATTAGGAGAGTGGTCGAAGCAGTCAGGAATATGAGGCGGGAGATAATTTGTTCTAAGCCACTGAGAATGGAATACATAAGGGTTTCAATCCCTCAACAATCTGTGTGGGAGGAATTCAACAATTGCCTATGAGGAATGCTGAAATCCCCAAGGTAGAATATCTCAGCTTGCAAGTGAAAGGATGTCATAGTCTCATGGCAAGAGTTTACACAGTCAAAGGAAGATATAAAATTTGTAGAATTATGTGAGCAATAGGTTAAACAGAGGAAAAGTGTGGTAGTTGAAAGACAGACCTTGAGCCACATGACATCATAGTTAGGGGACTCAAAAGTCCTTTAAGGAATGCAACAGGTGTGTTGGAATAAGCACAAACATCATCTTTGAATGGGAACCATGATTGAAGATTATAGTTACAATTTCCCCAATTGCATGAAAAAAAGGAAAATATTCAGATATGAGATAAAACCTTACCCAATTTATCCCAGAATTTTGATGAAATGTGGATATGACAAATAGGAAGGAAGCTGTCCATCATATTCTGCCCTGAATATTGTTTTCAATGCTTGGATAACCTTTTGATTATTATTTGGTACATCATTTCTGTTATCTACTTAAAGTATCGAGTATATTTCTTGTCTTTTATTGGGTTCATGGTCCCTAACCCCATCTTTACGAAGGAATGGATGTCACAGCATAGCATAATTTGGTACTCAATAAACATTTCTCGTACCTATCTCATGTTATATCCCAACACTATTGTACACAACAAAAAGGTTACAATTCTGTATGCTGTCCATAATCACTATCTCATAACTCAGCAATGTTGATATGCTGTCATGCTTGCAGGACTGACAACAAGGAAAGAAATGTGGCTCTTAAAATCTAAGACACCTTTCCTCAATATGATAGTGTCCTGCAACCAATTTTTACTGGTTTATACACTATGCCCAGCCTTTATCTCCTTTTTCACAAACTGCAAAATATCAGCTTCCAGCTGCTGTTGGTTTGGCAGACTGATAACAATAGCCAGGTGGCAGTAGATAACTGGCCAAGTGTGGATCCCCTTGAACAAGCACTAGCGAGGAATTCTTTGGGTATTCACAAAGAGCAAGTGAAGGCTGTTGCCTTCTCACCAAATTCAAAGGCTGAGGGTTAAGACCCTTTCCCAGTTTCCCAGGGAATTTCTTCATATTTGCACGACACCCTCTCAGAGAGAAAAGGTTTGTCAATGCTAAAAACCTTCATTTCATTCAAAAGAAATATAACATGTCTTGGGAGTAAAGTCAGGGGTTAGTGAGAGGACAAGAGCAAGGGAAGGAGTAGCACTACTCCTGAATCAGGAGTTGTGGGAGTATGTGATAGAGTGTAAGAAAGTAAATTCTAGATTGATATGGGTAAAACTGAAAGTTGATGGAGAGACATGGGTGATTATTGGTGCATATGCACCTGGGCATGAGAAGAAAGATCATCAGAGGCAAGTGTTTTGGGAGCAGCTGAATGAGTGTGTTAGTGGTTTTGATGCACAAGACCGGGTTATAGTGATGGGTGATTTGAATGCAAAGGTGAGTAATGTGGCAGTTGAGAGAATAATTGGTATACATGGAGTATTCAGTGTTGTAAATGGAAATGGTGAAGAGCTTGTTAATTTATGTGCTGAAAAATGGGAATACCTGGTTTAAAGAGTGAGATATACATGAGTATACGTATGTAAGTAGGAGAGATGGCCGGAGAGCGTTACTGGATTACGTGTTAATTGATAGACGCATGAAAGAGGGACTTTTGGATGTTAATGTGCTGAGAGTTGCAACTGGAGGGATGTCTGATCATTATCTTGTGGAGGCGATGGTGAACATTTGTGGGGGTTTTCAGAAAAGAAAAGAGAATGTTGGGGTGAAGAGAGTGGTGAGAGTAAGTGAGCTTGGGAAGGAGACTTGTGTGAGGAAGTACCAGGAGAGACTGAGTACAGAATGGAAAAAGGTGAGAACAAAGGAGGTAAGGGGAGTGGGGGAGGAATGGGATGTATTTAGGGCAGCAGTGATGGCTTGCACAAAAGATGCTTGTGGCATGAGAAGCGTGGGAGGTGGATTGATTAGAAAAGGTAGTGAGTGGTGGGATGAAGAAGTAAGATTATTAGTGAAAGAGAAGAGAGAGGCATTTGGACGATTTTTGCAGGGAAAAAATGCAAATGAGTGGGAGAGGTATAAAAGAAAGAGGCAGGAGGTCAAGAGAAAGGTGCAAGAGGTGAAAAAGAGGGCAAATGAGAGTTGGGGTGAGAGAGTATCATTAAATTTCAGGGAGAAGAAAAAGATGTTTTGGAAGGAGATAAATAAAGTGAATAAGACAAGGGAGCAAATGGAAACTTCAGTGAAGGGGGCAAATGGGGAGGTGATAACAAGTAGTGGTGATGTGAGAAGGAGATGGAGTGAGTATTTTGAAGGTTTGTTGAATGTGTTTGATGATAGAGTGGCAGATATAGGGTGTTTTGGTCGAGCTGGTGTGCAAAGTGAGAGGGTTAGGGAAAATGATTTGGTAAATAGAGAAGAGGTAGTAAAAGCTTTACGGAAGATGAAAGCCAGCAAGGCAGCAGGTTTGGATGGTATTGCAGTGGAATTTATTAAAAAAGGGGGTGACTGTATTGTTGACTGGTTGGTAAGGTTATTTAATGTATGTATGATTCATGTTGAGGTACCTGAGGATTGGCGGAATGCTTGCATAGTGACATTGTACAAAGGCAAAGGGGATAAGAGTGCGTGCTCAAATTACAGAGGTATAAGTTTGTTCAGTATTCCTGGTAAAGTATATGGGAGGGTATTGATTGAGAGGGTGAAGGCATGTACAGAGCATCAGATTGGGGAAGAGCAGTGTGGTTTCAGAAGTGGTAGAGGATGTTTGGATCAGGTGTTTGCTTTGAAGAATGTATGTGAGAAATACTTAGAAAAACAAATGGATTTGTATGTAGCATTTATGGATCTGGAGAAGGCATATGATAGAGTTGATAGAGATGCTCTGTGGAAGGTATTGAGAATATATGGTGTGGAAGGCAAGTTGTTAGAAGCAGTGAAAAGTTTTTATCGAGGATGTAAGGCATGTGTACGTGTAGGAAGAGAGGAAAGTGATTGGTTCTCAGTGAATGTAGGTTTGCGGCAGGGGTGTGTGATGTCTCCATGGTTGTTTAATTTGTTTATGGATGGGGTTGTTAGGGAGGTGAATGCAAGAGTTTTGGAAAGAGGGGCAAGTATGCAGTCTGTTGTGGATGAGAGAGCTTGGGAAGTGAGTCAGTTGTTGTTCGCTGATGATACAGCGCTGGTGGCTGATTCATGTAAGGAACTGCAGAAGCTGGTGACTGGGTTTGCTAAAGTGTGTGAAAGAAGAAAGTTAAGAGTAAATGTGAATAAGAGCAAGGTTATTAGGTACAGTAGGGTTGAGGGTCAAGTCAGTTGGGAGGTAAGTTTGAATGGAGAAAAACTGGAGGAAGTAAAGTGTTTTAGATATCTGGGAGTGGATCTGGCAGCGGATGAAACCATGGAAGCGGAAGTGAATCACAGGGTGGGGAGGGGCGAAAATTCTGGGAGCCTTGAAGAATGTTTGGAAGTCGAGAACATTATCTCGGAAAGCAAAAATGGGTATGTTTGAAGGAATAGTGGTTCCAACAATGTTGTATGGTTGCGAGGTGTGGGCTATGGATAGAGTTGTGTGCAGGAGGGTGGATGTGCTGGAAATGAGATGTTTGAGGACAATGTATGTTTTTTTTTTTTTTTCTTCCTGTCTCCCGCGTTTGCGAGGTAGCGCAAGGTAACAGACGAAAGAAATGGCCCAACCCACCCCCATACACATGTATATACATACGTCCACACACGCAAATATACATACCTACACAGCTTTCCATGGTTTACCCCAGACGCTTCACATGCCCTGATTCAATCCACTGACAGCACGTCAACCCCGGTATACCACATCGCTCCAATTCACTCTATTCCTTGCCCTCCTGTCACCCTCCTGCATGTTCAGGCCCCGATCACACAAAATCTTTTTCACTCCATCTTTTCACCTCCAATTTGGTCTCCCTCTTCTCCTCGTTCCCTCCACCTCCGACAAATATATTCTCTTGGTCAATCTTTCCTCACTCATTCTCTCCATGTGCCCGAACCATTTCAAAACACCCTCTTCTGCTCTCTCAACCATGCTCTTTTTATTTCCACACATCTCTCTTACCCTTACGTTACTTACTCGATCAAACCACCTCACACCACACATTGTCCTCAAACATCTCATTTCCAGCACATCCATCCTCCTGCGCACAACTCTATCCATAGCCCACGCCTCGCAACCATACAACATTGCTGGAACCACTATTCCTTCAAACATACCCATTTTTGCTTTCCGAGATAATGTTCTCGACTTCCACACATTCTTCAAGGCTCCCAGAATTTTCGCCCCCTCCCCCACCCTATGATCCACTTCCGCTTCCATGGTTCCATCCGCTGCCAGATCCACTCCCAGATATCTAAAACACTTCACTTCCTCCAGTTTTTCTCCATTCAAACTCACCTCCCAATTGAATTGACCCTCAACCCTACTGTACCTAATAACCTTGCTCTTATTCACATTTACTCTTAACTTTCTTCTTTCACACACTTTACCAAACTCAGTCACCAGCTTCTGCAGTTTCTCACATGAATCAGCCACCAGCGCTGTATCATCAGCGAACAACAACCGACTCACTTCCCAAGCTCTCTCATCCCCAACAGACTTCATACTTGCCCCTCTTTCCAAAACTCTTGCATTCACCTCCCAAACAACCCCATCCATAAACAAATTAAACAACCATGGAGACATCACACATCCCTGCCGCAAACCTACATTCACTGAGAACCAATCACTTTCCTCTCTTCCTACACGTACACATGCCTTACATCCTTGATAAAAACTTTTCACTGCCCCCAACAACTTGCCTCCCACACCATACACTCTTAATACCTTCCACAGAGCATCTCTATCAACTCTATCATATGCCTTCTCCAGATCCATAAATGCTACATACAAATCCATTTGCTTTTATAAGTATTTCTCACATACATTCTTCAAAGCAAACACCTGATCCACACATCCTCTACCACTTCTGAAACCACACTGCTCTTCCCCAATCTGATGCTCTGTACATGCCTTCACCCTCTCAATCAATATCCTCCCATATAATTTACCAGGAATACTCAACAAACTTATACCTCTGTAATTTGAGCACTCACTCTTATCCCCTTTGCCTTTGTACAATGGCACTATGCATGCATTCCGCCAATCCTCAGGCACCTCACCATGAGTCATACATACATTAAATATCCTTACCAACCAGTCAACAATACAGTCACCCCCTTTTTTAATAAATTCCACTGCAATACCATCCAAACCTGCTGCCTTGCCGGCTTTCATCTTCCTCAAAGCTTTTACTACCTCTTCTCTGTTTACCAAATCATTTTCCCTAACCCTCTCACTTTGCACACCACCTCGACCAAAACACCCTATATCTGCCACTCTATCATCAAACACATTCAACAAACCTTCAAAATACTCACTCCATCTTCTCACATCACCACTACTTGTTATCACCTCCCCATTTGCGCCCTTCACTGAAGTTCCCATTTGCTCCATTGTCTTATGCACTTTATTTACCTCCTTCCAGAACATCTTTTTATTCTCCCTAAAATCTAATGATACTCTCTCACCCCAACTCTCATTTGCCCTTTTTTTCACCTCTTGCACCTTTCTCTTGACCTCCTGTCTCTTTCTTTTATACATCTCCCACTCAATTTCATTTTTTCCCTGCAAAAATCGTCCAAATGCCTCTTTCTTCTCTTTCACTAATACTCTTACTTCTTCATCCCACCACTCACTACCCTTTCTAATCAACCCACCTCCCACTCTTCTCATGCCACAAGCATCTTTTGCGCAACCCATCACTGATTCCCTAAATACATCCCATTCCTTCCCCACTCCCCTTACTTCCATTGTTCTCACCTTTTTCCATTCTGTACTCAGTCTCTCCTGGTACTTCCTCACACAAGTCTCCTTCCCAAGCTCACTTACTCTCACCACCCTCTTCACCCCAACATTCACTCCTCTTTTCTGAAAACCCATACAAATCTTCACCTTAGCCTCCACAAGATAATGATCAGACATCCCTCCAGTTGCACCTCTCAGCACATTAACATCCAAAAGTCTCTCTTTTGCGCGCCTGTCAATTAACACGTAATCCAATAACGCTCTCTGGCCATCTCTCCTACTTACATAAGTATACTTATGTATATCTCACTTTTTAAACCAGGTATTCCCAATCATCAGTCCTTTTTCAGCACATAAATCTACAAGCTCTTCACCATTTCCATTTACAACACTGAACACCCCATGTATACCAATTATTCCCTCAACTGCCACATTACTCACCTTTGCATTCAAATCACCCATCACTATAACCCGGTCTCGTGCATCAAAACCACTAACACACTCATTCAGCTGCTCCCAAAACACTTGCCTCTCATGATCTTTCTTCTCATGCCCAGGTGCATATGCACCAATAATCACCCATCTCTCTCCATCAACTTTCAGTTTTACCCATATTAATCGAGAGTTTACTTTCTTACATTCTATCACATACTCCCACAACTCCTGTTTCAGGAGTATTGCTACTCCTTCCCTTGCTCTTGTCTTCTCACTAACCCCTGACTTTACTCCCAAGACATTCCCAAACCACTCTTCCTCTTTACCCTTGAGCTTCGTTTCACTCAGAGCCAAAACATCCAGGTTCCTTTCCTCAAACATACTACCTATCTCTCCTTTTTTCACATCTTGGTTACATCCACACACATTTAGGCACCCCAATCTGAGCCTTCGAGGAGGATGAGCACTCCCCGCGTGACTCCTTCTTCTGTTTCCCATTTTAGAAAGTTAAAAAAAAAAAAAAAAAAATACGAGGGGAGGATTTCTGGCCCCCCGCTCCCGTCCCCTCTAGTCGCTTTCTACGACACGCGAGGAATGCGTGGGAAGTATTCTTTCACCCCTATCCCCAGGGATAATATATATATATATATATATATATATATATATATATATATATATATATATATATATATATATATATACATATATATATACACACACACACACACATACATACGCACATATACACACACACACATATACATATATATATATATATATATATATATATATATATATATATATATATATATATATATATATATATATATATATATTTTTTTTTTTGCTTTGTCGTTGTCTCCCGCGTTTGCGAGGTAGCGCAAGGAAACAGACGAAAGAAATGGCCCAACCCATTCCCATACACATGCCTTGATTCAATCCACTGACAGCACGTCAACCCTGGTATACCACATTGCTCCAATTCACTCTATTCTTTGCCCTCCTTTCACCCTCCTGCATGTTCAGGCCCCGATCACTCAAAATCTTTTTCACTCCATCTTTCCACCTCCAATTTGGTCTCCCTCTTCTCCTCGTTCCCTCCACCTCTGACAAATATATCCTCTTGGTCAATCTTTCCTCACTCATTCTCTCCATGTGACCAAACCATTTCAAAACACCCTCTTCTGCTCTCTCAACCACGCTCTTTTTTTTTCCACACATCTCTCTTACCCTTACGTTACTTACTCGATCAAACCACCTCACACCACACATTGTCCTCAAACATCTCATTTCCAGCACATCCATCCTCCTGCGCACAACTCTATCCATAGCCCACGCCTCGCAACCATACAACATTGTTGGAACCACTATTCCTTCAAACATACCCATTTTTGCTTTCCGAGATAATGTTCTCGACTTCCACACATTCTTCAAGGCTCCCAGAATTTTCGCCCCCTCCCCCACCCTATGATCCACTTCCGCTTCCATGGTTCCATCCGCTGCCAGATCCACTCCCAGATATCTAAAACACTTCACTTCCTCCAGTTTCTCTCCATTCAAACTCACCTCCCAATTGAATTGACCCTCAACCCTACTGTACCTAATAACCTTGCTCTTATTCACATTTACTCTTAACTTTCTTCTTTCACACACTTTACCAAACTCAGTCACCAGCTTCTGCAGTTTCTCACATGAATCAGCCACCAGCGCTGTATCATAAGCGAACAACAACTGACTCACTTCACAAGCTCTCTCATCCCCAACAGACTTCATACTTGCCCCTCTTTCCAAAACTCTTGCATTCACCTCCCTAACAACCCCATCCATAAACAAATTAAACAACCATGGAGACATCACACACCCCTGCCGCAAACCTACATTCACTGAGAACCAATCACTTTCCTCTCTTCCTACACGTACACATGCCTTACATCCTCGATAAAAACTTTTCACTGCCCCCAACAACTTGCCTCCCACACCATACACTCTTAATACCTTCCACAGAGCATCTCTATCAACTCTATCATATGCCTTCTCCAGATCCATAAATGCTACATACAAATCCATTTGCTTTTATAAGTATTTCTCACATACATTCTTCAAAGCAAACACCTGATCCACACATCCTCTACCACTTCTGAAACCACACTGCTCTTCCTCAATCTGATGCTCTGTACATGCCTTCACCCTCTCAATCAATACCCTCCCATATAATTTGCCAGGAATACTCAACAAACTTATACCTCTGTAATTTGAGCACTCACTCTTATTCCCTTTGCCTTTGTACAATATATATATACATATGAAAAATGTAAGAAACAATTTAGAAAACTGAAACTTCTAGCTTGAAATGAAATGAAAAAATGGATGTCACATAATGGTTCAACCTCTGGCTATGGAAAAGGGAAATTTATAATTTATTTACACAAACGTCAATAGTAGTTCTCATCAATTTGACCACTGTATCAATAAGCTTCAATGTCTAAGCTACATTTTTTCCAATTTCACTATTTTCTTGTCAAAGCACCATGTATGAAAACTATCACTCCAGTAACACAACTATAAACATTTACTTCCCCTTTAAAAAAAGTTCTGGGTAAGTCTGTCTCGATACACTGCGGGACACTCTACCACCTGGCGAGGTTTGTGTTGCAATGGTTCTTGATTCACAAACGTAGTAGCATCACTGGTGGGCCAAGGTAGTTCCGTTGGTGAAGAGGAGCTCATGAAACATGTCGGAAAGCATGCTACTGCAGGCAGGAGTGAAGGCTGATGCAAACTGGCATCGCTAAGTGAAGGAGGTACAACCCTCCTTGAGGCAGGACACTTGAGTGCTGTCATGACGGCTTCCTCCCCCCCTCTTGCGATGCCACAATGAAGCCTTATGAGTTAATCCAGCATGAGGCCAGCATGGAGCACATTTTCAGACCGAATAGACAGACCTCCTCCGGTCGGCAGGTGTAGGTAGGGTCGGTCGTTAAAGCCATCAGTACAATGTATGTACATGTGTATATATGTCTGTGTGTGTATATATATGTGTGCATTGAGATGTATAGGTATGTATATTTGCATGTGTGGACGTGTATGTATATACATGTGTATGTGGGTGGGTTGGGCCATTCTTTCGTCTGTTTCCTTGTGCTACCTCGCAAACGCGGGAGACAGCGACAAAGCAAAATAAATATAAATAAATAAATAAAATAACATTTTCATTTCTAAAAATAACTGTAATGCACTAAATCACTGCAAATGCTAAGACCTTACCAGCATTTGCAGATGGTGCTTGAACACCTCCTAAACCAATTCCAACACCTCCTACACTTCCTGTGCTTGTAAGGACAGTAGTGGTTTGCACCGGAGTACCAGTGGTGCCTGTTCAAAAAAAAGCTTTAGAGGCAAAATAATTATGCAAGACCTATCTATCAATACACAGAACATTTCTTAAATTCTGGATATAAAAACAGTATATAAACAGTATTCTACATGTTAAACTTAACAATTAACCTAACAAAACTACATAAAGGTTTCTGCATACTTACTGCTAAAGCCAAATAATGGAGCTTTGGAAGTCTGCACACCACCAAGACCACCAGCACCAAGTGAAAATCCTGAGGATGTTGAAACTACTGGTGTTCCACCCATGGTGCTAAGGGAAAACCCTGACGATGATGAAGCTGGTGTAGCACCTAATACCCCAAAGGAAAATCCAGTATTGGCAGATGAAGCTGGCGTAGGGGCTGTCACACCAAGAGCGAAACCAACAGATGAGGTAGTAGCTGGAGTTGTACTCAGACTAAACCCACTTGAGCTAGTGGCTGTGTAAGAAACCAAAGAATCAGAATAAGTGCATCAATCTTTCAGTTTACTACAACTTTTTTATACCTAACAGCCTTTCCTGCCTTAGCAAAGTAGCACTGGAAATAGAGAACAAAAAACTCACTTGTAAACATCTGCTATCAAGCTGTCTTGTATCATGTACTGAAACCAGAGCCTACTATCCACAGCCAAGCCACTGCGACTATTCCATGATTTACTTTGAACATTCCTGGTTTAGCACAATGACAGTGTGTCATCCCCATTAAATATGCTGATCCAAATCTTTCTATGCTATAAATGGATTTCATCCTCTTTCTCTCCATCTCTTTCTCAATTCCCCCCTCCCCTTTGCTCCCACCACTTCTGACATATTGATCCTCTTAGTTTTTCATCATTCATCCAATCCATATATTCAAACCAATTCAGCACACCTTGGTCAGCATTCTCAATCAGACTTTACTTACTACCACATCTCACTATTATGCCATTATTCTGTATACACTTAACCCACCTCACACCACCTAATGATCCCAGGTATTTCATTTTCAGCATATCTACCCTCTTTCTTACAACAATCACCTCTTACGAATCTACATTTCTTCAGTAGTTTGAAAACTTCATTGCACTAAAAGCTCTACTAAATGAGAACACTGTGAGAGGAATGTGCACAAGATGCTCAGGTGAATGAACATGTGTCCAAACTTTAAAGACTGAATGGGAAACTCTTCATTTATAAAGATCAGAATAGGTAAAAATGTGAGAATTTGAGATGGACAGATAAAGCAGTAATAACAGAATTAGGAGAATAAACAACATTGGAAGTAAGAAGGATATATAGTGAAAAGATAATTACAAGGACACATGAAACAGTCTTTCAGGTCAGTATAATGATGTAGAATATATATGATAGATGATATGTTTAACTGTAAAGATATATTACCCTTGTTACAATATCAGGACCTCTTTAATGAGGCTCCTGCAGATTCAAGACTATACAACAATCAAAAGAAGGAAAAAAAATGGACTACTTTGTAATGAGAAGTAATCTATTAAGAGTGTACTCTATTTTGTTGACCGATGGTGGTACAGCCCCATGAAAGGTGACTTTCCAGTCGTAGTGTAACCACATGCACGAAGAGTCTAGTAATAACATACGATATGGAGTCATACGGATGAAAGTCTAGGAAACAATGCATCAATAATAATGTAAGCTTTTTGTTATTTCTATCACTACTACTGTACAATCCCAGGACCCATGTTGTGTAGCTTCTGCAGCTTTGAGGATGCTGTTATTCTTTAGAAGAGACAGCTAATCAGGGGTATTGTAATTGAGACATTCTACTGTACACCTAATCTCATAACAAACTTCATGGATTCTATCAAGGGATGATTTCACACTGTACATATCATTTACATATCTTCCTTCTTCAAACTTGACTGCTGTTTCCTCATTTAGTGAGGTTATGCCAGGAACATATGAAGAAAGGCCACATCTGATCACATCCATTCTTTAGCAGTCATGTGTAACACACACAAACCACAATTTCCTATCCACAACCAGGTCAACAGAACTTTCCATGATTTATCCCTGATGCTTCACATTACCTGGTTCAGTTCAACGAAATATAAGTGAGCTTGGAAAGGAGACATGTAAGAGAGTACCAGGAGAGATTGAGAACAGAATAGCAAAAGGTGAGAGCAACTGATGTAAGGGGAGTGGGGGAGGAATGAGATGTATCTAGGGAAGCATGATGGCTTGCACACTTATGCAAAAGAAGCATGTGGCATGAAAAAAGAGGGAGGTGGGCATATTAGAAAGGGTGCTGGGTTGAAGAAGTAAGATTGTTAGTGAAAGAGGAGAGAGAGGCCTTTGGACAAATTTTGAAGGGGAAGAAGTACAAATGACTGGGAGATGTATAAAAGAAAGTAACAGGAGGTCAAGATAAAGGTACATGAGGTGAAAAAGAGGGCAAAAGAGAGTTAGGGTGAGAGAGTATCATTAAATTTTAGGGAGAGTATAAAGATGTTTTGGAAGGAGGTAAATAAAGTGCATAAGTCAAGAGAACAAATGGGAAGATCGGTGAAGGGGGCAAATGGGGAGGCAATAACGAATAGTGATTAAATGAAAAGGAGATACAGTGAGTATTTTGAAGGTTTGTTGAACATTTTTGATGATAAGAGTGGCAGATATAGGATGTTTTAATCCGGGTGGTGTGCAAAGTGATGGGTCAGGGAGGATGGTTTGGTAAACAGAGAAGAGGGAGTGAAAGCTTTGTGGAAAATGAAAGCTGGCAAGGTGGTGGGTTAAGTTGGTATTGCAGTGGAATCTATCAAAAAAGGGGGAGACTGTGTTGTTGATTGATTGGTTAGGATATTTAATGTATATATGAGTCATAGTGAAGTGCCTGAGGATTGGCAAAATACATGCATAGTGCCACTGTACAAAGGCAAAGGGGATAAGGGTGAGTGTTCAAATTGCAGAGGCATACGTTTGTTGAGTATTCCTAGGAAATTATATGGGAGGGTTTTCACTGAGAGGATAAAGGCATGTACAGAGCATCAGATCGGGGAAGAGCGGTGTGGTTTCAGAAGGGGTAGAGGATGTGTGGGTCAGGTGCTTGCTTTGAAGAATGTTTTTAAGAAATTCTCAGAAATACAAATGGTTTTGTAAGTAGCATTTATGGATCTGGAGAAGGCATGTGTTAGGGTTGATAGAGATGCTTTGTGGAAGGTTTTGTGATTATATGGTGTGGGAGGAAAATTCCTAGAAGCAGTGAAAAGTTTTTACCAAGGATGTAAGGCATGTGCAAGAGTAGGAAGACAGGAAAGTGACTAGTTTCCAGTGGATGTCGGTTTGAGGCAGGGGTGAGTGATGTCTCCAAGGTTGTATAAATTGTTTATGGATGGGGTGGTTAAAAAGGTGAATGCAGGAGTTTTGGAGAGAGGGGCAAGTATGCAGTCTGTTGTGGAAGACGGCAGAGGAAGTTGTTGTTGGCTGATGATACAGCGCTGGTGATTGATTCAGGTGAGAAACTGCAAAAGTTGGTAACTGAGTATGGTAAAGTGTGCGAAAGAAGAAAGCTGAGAGTAAATGTGAATAAGAGCAATGTTATTAGATTCAGTAGGTTTGAGGGACAAGTCAACTGGGAGGTAAGTTTGTTTGGAGAAAATCTGGAGGAAGTGAAGCGTTTTAGATACCTGGGAGTGGATCTAACAGCAGGGGGAACCATGTAAGCGGAAGTGAGTCACAGGGTGGGGGAGGGGGCAAAAGATCTGGGAGCGTTGATGAATGTGTGGAAGGCGAGAATATTATCTCGGAAAGCAAAAATAGGTATGTTTGAAGGAATAGTGGTTCCAACAATGTTATATGGTTGCAAGGCGTGGTCTATGGACAGGGTTGTGAGGAGGAGGCTGGATGTGTTGGAAATGAGATGTTTGAGGACAATGTGTGGTGTGAGGTGCTTTGATTGAGTAAATAATGAAAGGGTACAAGACACGAGTGGTAATAAAAAAAGTGTGGTTGAGAGAACAGAAGACGATGTATTGAAATGGTTTCGTCACATGGAGAGAATGAGAGGAAAGATTGACAAAGAGGATATATGTGTCAGAGTTGGAGGGAACTTGGAGAACTCGGAGACCAAATTCGAGGTGGAATGATGGAGTGAAACAGATTTTGAGCAATCAGGGCCTCAACATGCAGGAGGGTGAAAGACGTGCAAGGAATAGAGTGAATTAGAATGATATGGTATACTGGGGTCAATGTGCTGTCAATGGATTGAACAAGAGCATGTGAAGTGTCTGGGGTAAACAATGGAAAGTTTTGTGGGGACTAGATGTGGAAAGGGAGCTGTGGTTTCGGTGCATTACAGGACAGCTAGAGATTGAGTATGAATGAATGTGGCATTTGTTGTCTTTTCCTAACGCTACCTAATGCGTGTACGGGGGAAGGGGGTACCATTTCGTGTGGCGGGGTGATGACGGGAATGGCTGAAGGCAGCAAGTATGAAAATATACAGTGTATATATATTTATGTCTGTGTATGTATACGTTTGTATATATTGAAATGTATAGGTATGTATATGTGTGTGTGTGGGGGTGTATGTATATACATGTGTATGTGGTTGGGCTGGGCGATTCTTATGTTTCCTTGTGCTACCTCGCTAACGCGGTACACAGCAACAAACTATAATAAATGTTGGGGTGAAGAGAGTGGTGAGAGCACGTGAGCTTGGGAAGGAGACTTGTGTGAGGAAGTACCAGGAAATACTGAGTGCAGAATGGAAAAAAGCGAGAACAAAGGACGTAAGGGGAGTAAAGGAGGAATGGGATGTATATAGGGAAGCAGTGATGGCTTGCACAAAACATGCTTTTGGTATGAGACGCATGGGAAGTGGGTTGATTAGAAAGGGTAGAGAGTGGTGGGATGAAGTAAGATTATTAGTGAAAGAGAAGAGAGAGGTTTTTGGACAATTTTTGCAGGAAAATAATGCAAATGACTGGGAAAGGTATAAAAGAAAGAGGCAGGAGGTCAAGAGAAAGGTGCAAGAGGTGAAAAAGAGGGCAAATGAGAGTTGGGTGAGAGAGTATCATTAAATTTTAAGGAGAATAAAAAGATGTTTCTTTTATACATCTCCCACTCAATTGCATTTTTTCCCTGCAAAAATCGTCCAAATGCCTCTCTCTTCTCTTTCACTAATAATCTTACTTCTTCATCCCACCACTCACTACCCTTTCTAATCAACCCACCTCCCACTCTTCTCATGCCACAAGCATCTTTTGCGCAATCCATCACTGATTCCCTAAATACATCCCATTCCTCCCCCACTCCCCTTACTTCCATTGTTCTCACCTTTTTCCATTCTGTACTCAGTCTCTCCTGGTACTTCCTCACACAAGTCTCCTTCCCAAGCTCACTTACTCTCACCACCCTCTTCACCCCAACATTCACTCTTCTTTTCTCAAAACCCATACAAATTTTCACCTTAGCCTCCACAAGATAATGATCAGACATCCCTCCAGTTGCACCTCTCAGCACATTAACATCCAAAAGTCTCTCTTTTGCGCGCCTGTCAATTAACAAGCAATCTAATAACGCTCTCTGGCCATCTCTCCTACTTACATACGTATACTTATGTATATCTCACTTTTTAAACCAGGTATTCCGAATCACCAATCCGTTTTCAGCACATAAATCTACAAGCTCTTCACCATTTCCATTTACAACACTGAACACCCCATGTATACCAATTATTCCCTCAACTGCCACATTACTCACCTTTGCATTCAAATCACCCATCACTATAACCCGGTCGCATGCATCAAAACCACTAACACACTCATTCAGCTGCTCCCAAAACACTTGCCTTTCATGATCTTTCTTCTCATGCCCAGGTGCATTTGCACCAATAATCACCCATCTCTCTCCATCAACTTTCAGTTTTACCCATATTAATCGAGAATTTACTTTCTTACATTCTATCACATACTCCCACAACTCATGTTTCAGGAGTACTGCTACTCCTTCCCTTGCTCTTGTCCTCTCACTAACCCCTGACTTTACTCCCAAGACATTCCCAAACCACTCTTCCCCTTTACAATTGAGCTTCGTTTCACTCAGAGCCAAAACATCCAGGTTCCTTTCCTCAAACATACTACCTATCTCTCCTTTTTTCACATCTTGGTTACATCCACACACATTTAGACAAAGAGAAAGGTGCAAGAGGTGAAAAAGAGGGCAAATGAGAGTTGGGGTGAGAGAGTATCATTAAATTTTAGGGAGAATAAAAAGATGTTCTGGAAGGAGGTAAATAAAGTGCGTAAGACAAGGGAGCAAATGGGAACTTCAGTGAAGGGCGCAAATGGGGAGGTGATAACAAGTAGTGGTGATGTGAGAAGGAGATGGAGTGAGTATTTTGAAGGTTTGTTGAATGTGTTTGAGGATAGAGTGGCAGATGTAGGGTGTTTTGGTCGAGGTGGTGTGCAAAGTGAGAGGGTTAGGGAAAATGATTTGGTAAACAGAGAAGAGGTAGTAAAAGCTTTGCGGAAGATGAAAGCCGGCAAGGCAGCAGGTTTGGATGGTATTGCAGTGGAATTTATTAAAAAAGGGGGTGACTGTATTATTGACTGGTTGGTAAGGTTATTTAATGAATGTATGACTCATGGTGAGGTGCATGAGGATTGGCAGAATGCGTGCATAGTGCCACTGTACAAAGGCAAAGGGGATAAGAGTGAGTGCTCAAATTACAGAGGTATAAGTTTGTTGAGTATTCCTGGTAAATTATATGGGAGGGTATTGATTGAGAGGGTGAAGGCATGTACAGAGCATCAGATTGGGGAAAGAGCAGTGTGGATTCAGAAGTGGTAGAGGATGTGTGGATCAGGTGTTTGCTTTGAAGAATGTATGTGAGAAATACTTAGAAAAGCAAATGGATTTGTATGTAGCATTTATGGATCTGGAGAAGGCATATGATAGAGTTGATAGAGATGCTCTGTGGAAGGTATTAAGAATATATGGTGTGGGAGGCAAGTTGTTAGAAGCAGTGAAAAGTTTTTATCGAGGATGTAAGGCATGTGTACGTGTAGGAAGAGAGGAAAGTGATTGGTTCTCAGTGAATGTAGGTTTGCGGCAGGGGTGTGTGATGTCTCCATGGTTGTTTAATTTGTTTATGGATGGGGTTGTAAGGGAGGTAAATGCAAGAGTCCTGGAAAGAGGGGCAAGTATGAAGTCTGTTGGGGATGAGAGAGCTTGGGAAGTGAGTCAGTTGTTGTTCGCTGATGATACAGCGCTGGTGGCTGATTCATGTGAGAAACTGCAGAAGCTGGTGACTGAGTTTGGTAAAGTGTGTGGAAGAAGAAAGTTGAGAGTAAATGTGAATAAGAGCAAGGTTATTAGGTACAGTAGGGGTGAGGGTCAAGTCAATTGGGAGGTGAGTTTGAATGGAGAAAAACTGGAGGAAGTGAAGTGTTTTAGATATCTGGGAGTGGATCTGTCAGCGGATGGAACCATGGAAGCGGAAGTGGATCATAGGGTGGGGGAGGGGGCGAAAATTTTGGGAGCCTTGAAAAATGTGTGGAAGTCGAGAACACTATCTCGGAAAGCAAAAATGGGTATGTTTGAGGGAATAGTGGTTCCAACAATGTTGTATGGTTGCGAGGCGTGGGCTATGGATAGAGATGTGCGCAGGAGGATGGATGTGCTGGAAATGAGATGTTTGAGGACAATGTGTGGTGTGAGGTGGTTTGATCGAGTAAGTAACGTAAGGGTAAGAGAGATGTGTGGAAATAAAAAGAGCGTGGTTGAGAGAGCAGAAGAGGGTGTTTTGAAATGGTTTGGGCACATGGAGAGAATGAGTGAGGAGAGATTGACCAAGAGGATATATGTGTCGGAGGTGGAGGGAACGAGGAGAAGAGGGAGACCAAATTGGAGGTGGAAAGATGGAGTGAAAAAGATTTTGTGTGATCGGGGCCTGAACATGCAGGAGGGTGAAAGGAGGGCAAGAAATAGAGTGAATTGGAGTCATGTGGTATACAGGGGTTGACGTGCTGTCAGTGGATTGAAGCAAGGCATGTGAAGCGTCTGGGGTAAACCATGGAAAGCTGTGTAGGTATGTATATTTGCGTGTGTGGACGTGTGTATGTACATGTGTATGGGGGGGGGTGGGCCATTTCTTTCGTCTGTTTCCTTGCGCTACCTCGCAAACGCGGGAGACGGCGACAAAGTATAGAAAAAAAAAAAAAAAAAAAAAATATATATATATATATATTGGGGTGAAGAAGGTGGTGAGAGTAAGTGAGCTTGGGAAGGAGACCTGTGTGAAGAAGTATCAGGAGAGACTGTGTACAGAATGGAAAAAGGTGAGAACAATGGAAGTAAGGGGAGTGGGGGAGGAATGGGATGTATTTAGGGAATCAGTGATGGATTGCGCAAAAGATGCTTGTGGCATGAGAAGAGTGGGAGGTGGGCTGTTTAGAAAGGGTAGTGAGTGGTGGGATGAAGAAGTAAGAGTATTAGTGAAAGAGAAGAGAGAGGCATTTGGACGATTTTTGCAGAGAAAAAATGCAATTGAGTGGGAGAAGTATAAAAGAAAGAGACAGGAGGTCAAGAGAAAGGTGCAAGAGGTGAAAAAAAGGGCAAATGAGAGTTGGGGTGAGAGACTATCAGTAAATTTTAGGGAGAATAAAAAGATGTTCTGGAAGGAGGTAAATAGGGTGCGTAAGACAAGGGAGCAAATGGGAACTTCAGTGAAGGGCGTAAATGGGGAGGTGATAACAAGTAGTGGTGATGTGAGAAGGAGATGGAATGAGTATTTTGAAGGTTTGTTGAATGTGTCTGATGACAGAGTGGCAGATATAGGGTGTTTGGGTCGAGGTGGTGTGCAAAGTGAGAGGGTTAGGGAAAATGATTTGGTAAACAGAGAAGAGGTAGTAAAAGCTTTGCGGAAGATGAAAGCCGGCAAGGCAGCAGGTTTGGATGGTATTGCAGTGGAATTTATTAAAAAAGGGGGTGACTGTATTGTTGACTGGTTGGTAAGGTTATTTAATGTATGTATGACTCATGGTGAGGTGCCTGAGGATTGGCGGAATGCGTGCATAGTGCCATTGTACAAAGGCAAAGGGGATAAGAGTGAGTGCTCAAATTACAGAGGTATAAGTTTGTTGAGTATTCCTGGTAAATTATATGGGAGGGTATTGATTGAGAGGGTGAAGGCATGTACAGAGCATCAGATTGGGGAAGAGCAGTGTGGTTTCAGAAGTGGTAGAGGATGTGTGGATCAGGTGTTTGCTTTGAAGAATGTATGTGAGAAATACTTAGAAAAGCAAATGGATTTGTATGTAGCATTTATGGATCTGGAGAAGGCATATGATAGAGTTGATAGAGATGCTCTGTGGAAGGTATTAAGAATATATGGTGTGGGAGGAAAGTTGTTAGAAGCAGTGAAAAGTTTTTATCGAGGATGTAAGGCATGTGTACGTGTAGGAAGAGAGGAAAGTGATTGGTTCTCAGTGAATGTAGGTTTGCGGCAGGGGTGTGTGATGTCACCATGGTTGTTTAATTTGTTTATGGATGGGGTTGTTAGGGAGGTAAATGCAAGAGTCTTGGAAAGAGGGGCAAGTATGAAGTCTGTTGGGGATGAGAGAGCTTGGGAAGTGAGTCAGTTGTTGTTCGCTGATGATACAGCGCTGGTGGCGGATTCATGTGAGAAACTGCAGAAGCTGGTGACGGAGTTTGGTAAAGTGTGTGGAAGAAGAAAGTTAAGAGTAAATGTGAATAAGAGCAAGGTTATTAGGTACAGTAGGGTTGAGGGTCAAGTCAATTGGGAGGTGAGTTTGAATGGAGAAAAACTGGAGGAAGTGAAGTGTTTTAGATATCTGGGAGTGGATCTGTCAGCGGATGGAACCATGGAAGCGGAAGTGGATCATAGGGTGGGGGAGGGGGCGAAAATTTTGGGAGCCTTGAAAAATGTGTGGAAGTCGAGAACATTATCCCGGAAAGCAAAAATGGGTATGTTTGAAGGAATAGTAGTTCCAACAATGTTGTATGGTTGCGAGGCGTGGGCTATGGATAGAGTTGTGCGCAGGAGGATGGATGTGCTGGAAATGAGATGTTTGAAGACAATGTGTGGTGTTAGGTGGTTTGATCGAGTGAGTAACGTAAGGGTAAGAGAGATGTGTGGAAATAAAAAGAGCGTGGTTGAGAGAGCAGAAGAGGGTGTTTTGAAATGGTTTGGGCACATGGAGAGAATGAGTGAGGAAAGATTGACCAAGAGGATATATGTGTCGGAGGTGGAGGGAACGAGGAGAAGAGGGAGACCAAATTGGAGGTGGAAAGATGGAGTGAAAAGGATTTTGTGTGATCGGGGCCTGAACATGCAGGAGGGTGAAAGGAGGGCAAGGAATAGAATGAATTGGAGCGATGTGGTATACAGGGGTTGACGTGCTGTCAGTGGATTGAATCAAGGCATGTGAAGCGTCCGGGGTAAACCATGGAAAGCTGTGTAGGTATGTATATTTGCCTGTGTGGACGTATGTATATACATGTGTATGGGGGGGGTGGGCCATTTCTTTCGTCTGTTTCCTTGCGCTACCTCGCAAACGCGGGAGACGGCGACAAAGTATAGAAAAAAAAAAAAAAAAAAAAATATATATATATAATATTGGGTGAAGAAGTTGTGGAGAGTAGTGAGCTTGGAAGAGACCTTTGTGAAGAATATCAGGAGAGACTGTGTACAGAATGGAAAAAGGTGAGAACAATGGAAGTAAGGGGAGTGGGGGAGGAATGGGATGTATATAGGGAAGCAGTGATGGCTTGCACAAAACATGCTTTTGGTATGAGACGCATGGGAAGTGGGTTGATTAGAAAGGGTAGAGAGTGGTGGGATGAAGAAGTAAGAGTATTAGTGAAAGAGAAGAGAGAGGCATTTGGACGATTTTTGCAGAGAAAAAATGCAATTGAGTGGGAGAAGTATAAAAGAAAGAGACAGGAGGTCAAGAGAAAGGTGCAAGAGGTGAAAAAAAGGGCAAATGAGAGTTGGGGTGAGAGACTATCAGTAAATTTTAGGGAGAATAAAAAGATGTTCTGGAAGGAGGTAAATAGGGTGCGTAAGACAAGGGAGCAAATGGGAACTTCAGTGAAGGGCGTAAATGGGGAGGTGATAACAAGTAGTGGTGATGTGAGAAGGAGATGGAATGAGTATTTTGAAGGTTTGTTGAATGTGTTTGAGGATAGAGTGGCAGATGTAGGGTGTTTTGGTCGAGGTGGTGTGCAAAGTGAGAGGGTTAGGGAAAATGATTTGGTAAACAGAGAAGAGGTAGTAAAAGCTTTGCGGAAGATGAAAGCCGGCAAGGCAGCAGGTTTGGATGGTATTGCAGTGGAATTTATTAAAAAAGGGGGTGACTGTATTGTTGACTGGTTGGTAAGGTTATTTAATGTATGTATGACTCATGGTGAGGTGCCTGAGGATTGGCGGAATGCGTGCATAGTGCCATTGTACAAAGGCAAAGGGGATAAGAGTGAGTGCTCAAATTACAGAGGTATAAGTTTGTTGAGTATTCCTGGTAAATTATATGGAGGGTATTGATTGAGAGGGTGAAGGCATGTACAGAGCATCAGATTGGGGAAGAGCAGTGTGGTTTCAGAAGTGGTAGAGGATGTGTGGATCAGGTGTTTGCTTTGAAGAATGTATGTGAGAAATACTTAGAAAAGCAAATGGATTTGTATGTAGCATTTATGGATCTGGAGAAGGCATATGTATAGAGTTTGATAGAGATGCTCTGTGGAAGGTATTAAGAATATATGGTGTGGGAGGCAAGTTGTTAGAAGCAGTGAAAAGTTTTTTATCGAGGATGTAAGGCATGTGTACGTGTAGGAAGAGAGGAAAGTGATTGGTTCTCAGTGAATGTAGGTTTGCGGCAGGGGTGTGTGATGTCTCCATGGTTGTTAATTTGTTTATGGATGGGGTTGTAGGGAGGTAAATGCAAGAGTCTTGGAAAGAGGGGCAAGTATGAAGTCTGTTGGGGATGAGAGAGCTTGGAAGTGAGTCAGTTGTTGTTCGCTGATGATACAGCGCTGGTGGCGGATTCATGTGAGAAACTGCAGAAGCTGGTGACGGAGTTTGGTAAAGTGTGTGGAAGAAGAAAGTTAAGAGTAAATGTGAATAAGAGCAAGGTTATTAGGTACAGTAGGGTTGAGGGTCAAGTCAATTGGGAGGTGAGTTTGAATGGAGAAAAACTGGAGAAGTGAAGTGTTTTAGATATCTGGGAGTGGATCTGTCAGCGGATGGAACCATGGAAGCGAAGTGGATCATAGGTGGGGGAGGGGGCGAAAATTTTGGGAGCCTTGAAAAATGTTGGAAGTCGAGAACATTATCTCGGAAAGCAAAAATGGGTATGTTTGAAGGAATAGTGGTTCCAACAATGTTTATGGTTGCGAGGCGTGGGCATGGATAAGTTGTGCGCAGGAGGATGGATTTTGCTGGAAATGAGATGTTTGAGACAATGTGGGGTTTTTAGGGGGTTTTGATCGAAAAAAGAAACCGAAAGGGGAAAGGGAGAGATGTGGGGGAAAAAAAAGAGCGTGGTTGAGAGAGCGAAGAGGGGGGTTTTAAAAAGGGTTTTGGGCAAAATGGAGAAATAGTGAGGAAAGTTTGGGCCAAGGGGAAATATTTTGGGGAGGTGGGGGGAACGGGGAGAAGGGGAGCCCAAAATTTGGGGGTGGAAAGATGGAGTGAAAAAGATTTTGTGTGATGGGGGCCGAACATGCGGGGAGGGTGAAAGGAGGGAAAGGGAAATAGAATAAATTTGGGAACGATGGGGTATCCCGGGGTTGACGTGCTGTCATGGTTTTTAATCAAGGCATGTGAAGCGCCCGGGGAAAACCAGGGAAAGCTGTGTGGGTTTATTATATTTGCGTTTGTGGACGTTGTATTACATGTTATGGGGGGGTTTGGGGCCTTTTTTTTTCGCCCTGTTTCCTTGCGCAAACCTCGCAAACGCGGGAGACAGCGACAAAAAAAAAAAAAAAATATATATATATATATATAAAATATATAAATATATATATAAAATTATATATATAAAATATATAATAATAAAACCCGGGGGATAGGGGAAAAGAATGTTTTCCCACGTATTCCCTGCTGTCGTAGAAGGCGCCCAAAAGGGGGAAAGGAGCGGGGGGTTGGAAAAATCCCCCCTCTGGGTTTTTTTAATTTTCCAAAAAAAGGGAAACAAAAAGGGGGGCCGGGAAAAATTCCCCCTAAAAGGGCCAGTCCCGGTTTTTAACGCCCCTCCCCTTTTTGGGGGGAAAATGGCAAATTAGTAGAAAGAAAAAAAATATATATATATATTTTTATATAATATATAATATAAAATATATAAAATATATTTTTTTTTTTTTTTTTTTTTTTTTTAAATTAAAAAAAAAATTTTAAAAAAATTTTAAAAAAAATAAATTATATAATAAAAAAAACCCACACCACCCCCAAAAATACATCCTTACCCAGCCTTTCCATGCCCTGTTTCAATCCACTACACACATCAACCCCGGTAACCACATCGTTCCAATTCACTCTATTCCTTCCCCCTTTTCACCCCCTGAAATGTTCGCCCCAATCCCAAAAATTTCTTTTTCACTCCATCTTTCCCCCTCCAATTTGGCTCCCCCCCTTTTCGTTCCCCCCCACCCCGACACATATATCCTTTTGGGTAAATTCTTTCCCCACTCATTCCTCCATGGCCCAAAAACCTTTTCAAAACACCCTCTTCTGTTCTCTAACCACCTCTTTTTACCACACATCTCTTTTACCCTTCTTACTTACTCGATCAAACCACCCCACACCAAAATATTGTCCTCAAAATCTCATTTCCAACACATCCACCCCCTCCCCAAAACTCTATCCATAGCCCACGCCTTTTAAAACCCTAAACTTGGGGAACCACTATTCCTTAAACAACCCATTTTTGCTTTTCCCAGATAATGTTCTCGCTTCCACACATTTTCAAAGGGTCCCAAATTTTTGCCCCCTTCCCCCCCCCCTTTGGAAACCCCTTTCCCCTTCCATGGTTCCTTTCCCCTGCCAAATTCCCCTCCAGATATCTAAAACACTTCACTTCCTCCATTTTTTTTTCCATTCAAACTTTCCCCCAATTGGGCTTTTCCCTCAACCCTACTTTAAACCCAATAACCTTGCTCTTTCCTTTCCTTAATTTTTCTTTCCCCCTTTCCCTTTATCAACCCGCTTCTGCAAATTTTTCACGAAAACACCCCCCAGCGCTGTAAAATCGGGAAAACAACTATTTTCCCTTCCCCCCTCTTTCATCCAAAAAGACTTCATACTTGCCCTCTTTCCAAAAATCCCCATTCACCCCCTAAAAACCCCAACCATAAAAAATTAAACAACCAGGAAAAAATCACCACCCCTGCCGCAAACCACATTCCTGAGAACCAAACCTTTCCCTCTTTCCCCTCGACACTTTCCTTACATCCTCGGGTAAAAAAATTTTTTTTGCCCTAACAACTTGGGCCCCCCACCCATATATTTTTAATACCCTTTTACAAAACATTCTATCAACCTTTTCAAGCCTTCTCCAGATCCTTTAAAAGCTACATAAAATCCTTTGCTTTTCTTAAATATTTTGCAAAATTCCAAATCCTCTACCACTTCTGAAACCACCTGCTCTTCCCCAATCTGATGCTTTTTCATTTTCCCCCCTTTTAAAACCCCCCCAAAAATTTCCGGAAAAAAAATTTTTCTTAATGGTTTTTTTTTTCTTGGTTCCGCTTTTTTTTTTTTTCCCCTCCGCCCCCGGGTTTTCGGGTAGCGCAAGGGAAAAAGACCCAAAGAAAGGCCCAAACCCCCCCCCCTAAACATGTAATAAATTACCCACAACGCCCAAAAATACATACCTAACATTTCCCGGTTTTCCCACCCAATTTGATTAACCCACAGCACTCAAAATTATAAACCCAAGCCCAATTCACCTTTCCGCCCCCCTTTTTTATTTCCCATGCCCCCCCGCCAAAAGTTGGAAAATTTTTTCCCCTCCCCCTCCTTTTTCCCCCCCTTTTGTTCCCTACCTAAAAACCCCAAACCCCATACCCCCTTCCCAAAAACTTTAAAACCCCCTTTGCCCCTTTATTGGTTCTCAGTGAATGTAGGTTTGCGGCAGGGGTGTGTGATGTCTCCATGGTTGTTTAATTTGTTTATGGATGGGGTTGTTAGGGAGGTAAATGCAAGAGTCTTGGAAAGAGGGGCAAGTATGAAGTCTGTTGGGATGAGAGAGCTTGGGAAGTGAGTCAGTTGTTGTTCGCTGATGATACAGCGCTGGTGGCGGATTCATGTGAGAAACTGCAGAAGCTGGTGACGGAGTTTGGTAAAGTGTGTGGAAGAAGAAAGTTAAGAGTAAATGTGAATAAGAGCAAGGTTATTAGGTACAGTAGGGTTGAGGGTCAAGTCAATTGGGAGGTGAGTTTGAATGGAGAAAAACTGGAGGAAGTGAAGTGTTTTAGATATCTGGGAGTGGATCTGTCAGCGGATGGAACCATGGAAGCGGAAGTGGATCATAGGGTGGGGGAGGGGGCGAAAATTTTGGGAGCCTTGAAAAATGTGTGGAAGTCGAGAACATTATCCCGGAAAGCAAAAATGGGTATGTTTGAAGGAATAGTAGTTCCAACAATGTTGTATGGTTGCGAGGCGTGGGCTATGGATAGAGTTGTGCGCAGGAGGATGGATGTGCTGGAAATGAGATGTTTGAAGACAATGTGTGGTGTTAGGTGGTTTGATCGAGTGAGTAACGTAAGGGTAAGAGAGATGTGTGGAAATAAAAAGAGCGTGGTTGAGAGAGCAGAAGAGGGTGTTTTGAAATGGTTTGGGCACATGGAGAGAATGAGTGAGGAAAGATTGACCAAGAGGATATATGTGTCGGAGGTGGAGGGAACGAGGAGAAGAGGGAGACCAAATTGGAGGTGGAAAGATGGAGTGAAAAGGATTTTGTGTGATCGGGGCCTGAACATGCAGGAGGGTGAAAGGAGGGCAAGGAATAGAATGAATTGGAGCGATGTGGTATACAGGGGTTGACGTGCTGTCAGTGGATTGAATCAAGGCATGTGAAGCGTCCGGGGTAAACCATGGAAAGCTGTGTAGGTATGTATATTTGCGTGTGTGGACGTGTGTATGTACATGTGTATGGGGAGGGTTGGGCCATTTCTTTCGTCTGTTTCCTTGCGCTACCTCGCAAACGCGGGAGACAGCGACAAAGTATAAAAAAAAAAAAATATATATATATATATATATATATATATATATATATATATATATATATATATATATATATATATATCCCTGGGGATAGGGGAGAAAGAATGCTTCCCACGTATTCCCTGCGTGTCGTAGAAGGCGACTAAAAGGGGAGGGAGCGGGTTGCTGGAAATCCTCCCCTCTCGTTTTTTTCAATTTTCCAAAAGAAGGAACAGAGAAGGGGGCCAGGTGAGGATATTCTCTCAAAGGCCCAGTCCTCTGTTCTTAACGCTACCTCGCTATTGCGGGAAATGGCGAATAGTACGAAAGAAAGAAAGATATATATATATATATATATATATATATATATATATATATATATTTTTTTTTGCTTTCTCGCTGTCTCCCGCGTTTGCGAGGTAGCGCAACGAAACAGATGAAAGAAATGGCCCAACCCACCCCCATACACATGTATATACATACGTACACACACGCAAATATACATACCTACACAGCTTTCCATGCCCTGATTCAATCCACTGACAGCACATCAACCCCGGTATACCACATCGATCCAATTCACTCTATTCCTTGCCCTCCTTTCACCCTCCTGCATGTTCAGGCCCCGATCACACAAAATCTTTTTCACTCCATCTTTCCACCTCCAATTTGGTCTCCCACTTTTCGTTCCCTCCACCTCCGACACATATATCCTCTTGGTCAATCTTTCCTCACTCATTCTCTCCATGTGCCAAACCCATTTCAAAACACCCTCTTCTGTTCTCTGAACCACGCTCTTTTTATTTCCACACATCTCTCTTACCCTTACGTTACTTACTCGATCAAACCATCTCACACCACATATTGTCCTCAAACATCTCATTTCCAGCACATCCATCCTCCTGCGCACAACTCTATCCATAGCCCACGCCTCACAACCATACAACATTGTTGGAACCACTATTCCTTCAAACATACCCATTTTTGCTTTCCGAGATAATGTTCTCGACTTCCACACATTCTTCAAGGCTCCCAGAATTTTCGCACCCTCCCCCACCTTATGAACCACTTCCGCTTCCATGGTTCCATCCGCTGCCAGATCCACTCCCAGATATCTAAAACACTTCACTTCCTCCAGTTTTTCTCCATTCAAACTTACCTCCCAATTGACTTGACCCTCAACACTACTTTACCTAATAACCTTGCTCTTATTCACATTTACTCTTAAGTTTCTTCTTTCACACACTTTACCAAACTCAGTCACCAGCTTCTGCAGTTTCTCACATGAATCAGCCACCAGCGCTGTATCATCAGTGAACAACAACTGATTCACTTCCCAAACTCTCTCATCCACAACAGACTTCATACTTGCCCCTCTTTCCAAAACTCCTGCATTCACCTCTCTAACAACCCCATCCATAAACAAATTAAACAACCATGGAGACATCACACACCCCTGCCGCAAACCTACATTCACTGAGAACCAATCACTTTCCTCTCTTCCTACGCGTACACATGCCTTACATCCTCGGTAAAAACTTTTCATTGCTTCTAACAACTTGCCTCCCACACCATATATTCTTAATACCTTCCACAAAGCATCTCTATCAACACTTATCATATGCCTTCTCCAGATCCATAAATGCTACATACAAATCCATCTGCTTTTCTAAGTATTTCTCACATGCATTATTCAAAGCAAACACCTGATCCACACATCCTCTACCACTTCTGAAACCACACTGCTCTTCCCCAATCTGATGCTTTGTACATGCCTTCACCCTCTCAATCAATACCCTCCCATATAATTTACCAGGAATAATCAACAAACTTATACCTCTGTAACTTGAGCACTCACTCTTATCCCCTTTGCCTTCGTACAATGGCACTATGCACGCATATATATAATTTTTTTTTTTTTTTATACCTCGTCGCTGTCTCCCGCGTTTGCGAGGTAGCGCAAGGAAACAGACGAAAGAAATGGCCCAACCCCGCCCCATACACATGTACATACACACGTCCACACACGCAAATATACATACCTACACAGCTTTCCATGGTTTACCCCGGACGCTTCACATGCCTTGATTCAATCCACTGACAGCACGTCAACCCCTGTATACCACATCGCTCCAATTCACTCTATTCCTTGCCCTCCTTTCACCCTCCTGCATGTTCAGGCCCCGATCACACAAAATCCTTTTCACTCCATCTTTCCACCTCCAATTTGGTCTCCCTCTTCTCCTCGTTCCCTCCACCTCCGACACATATATCCTCTTGGTCAATCTTTCCTCACTCATTCTCTCCATGTGCCCAAACCACTTCAAAACACCCTCTTCTGCTCTCTCAACCACGCTCTTTTTATTTCCACACATCTCTCTTACCCTTACGTTACTTACTCGATCAAACCACCTCACACCACACATTGTCCTCAAACATCTCATTTCCAGCACATCCATCCTCCTGCGCACAACTCTATCCATAGCCCACGCCTCGCAACCATACAACATTGTTGGAACCACAATTCCTTCAAACATACCCATTTTTGCTTTCCGGGATAATGTTCTCGACTTCCACACATTTTTCAAGGCTCCCAAAATTTTCGCCCCCTCCCCCACCCTATGATCCACTTCCGCTTCCATGGTTCCATCCGCTGACAGATCCACTCCCAGATATCTAAAACACTTCACTTCCTCCAGTTTTTCTCCATTCCAACTCACCTCCCAATTGACTTGACCCTCAACCCTACTGTACCTAATAACCTTGCTCTTATTCACATTTGCTCTTAAATTTCTTCTTCCACACACTTTACCAAACTCCGTCACCAGCTTCTGCAGTTTCTCACATGAATCCGCCACCAGCGCTGTATCATCAGCAAACAACAACTGACTCACTTCCCAAGCTCTCTCATCCCCAACAGACTTCATACTTGCCCCTCTTTCCAAGACTCTTGCATTTACCTCCCTAACAACCCCATCCATAAACAAATTATATATATATATATATATATATATATATATATATATATATATATATATATAAAAATATATATATATATATATATATATATATATATATATTGGTTCTCAGTGAATGTAGGTTTGCGGCAGGGGTGTGTGATGTCTCCATGGTTGTTTAATTTGTTTATGGATGCGGTTGTTAGGGAGGTAAATGCAAGAGTTTTGGAAAGAGGGGCAAGTATGAAGTCTGTTGGGGATGAGAGAGCTTGGGAAGTGAGTCAGTTGTTGTTCGCTGATGATACAGCACTGGTGGCTGATTCATGTGAGAAACTGCAGAAGCTGGTGACTGAGTTTGGTAAAGTGTGTGGAAGAAGAAAGTTAAGAGTAAATGTGAATAAGAGCAAGGTTATTAGGTACAGTTGGGTTGAGGGTCAAGTCAATTGGGAGGTGAGTTTGAATGGAGAAAAACTGGAGGAAGTGAAGTGTTTTAGATATCTGGGAGTGGATCTGTCAGCGGATGGAACCACGGAAGCGGAAGTGGATCATAGGGTGGGGGAGGGGGCGAAAATTCTGGGGGCCTTGAAGAATGTGTGGAAGTCGAGAACATTATCTCGGAAAGCAAAAATGGGTATGTTTGAAGGAATAGTGGTTCCAACAATGTTGTATGGTTGCGAGGCGTGGGCTATGGATAGAGTTGTGCGCAGGAGGATGGAGGTGCTGGAAATGAGATGTTTGAGGACAATGTGTGGTGTGAGGTGGTTTGATCGAGTGAGTAACGTAAGGGTAAGAGAGATGTGTGGAAATAAAAAGAGCGTGGTTGAGAGAGCAGAAGAGGGTGTTTTGAAGTGGTTTGGACACATGGAGAGAATGAGTGAGGAAAGATTGTCCAAGAGGATATATGTGTCGGAGGTGGAGGGAACGAGGAGAAGAGGGAGACCAAATTGGAGGTGGAAAGATGGAGTGAAAAAGATTTTGTGTGATCGGGGCCTGAACATGCAGGAGGGTGAAAGGAGGGCAAGGAATAGAGTGAATTGGAGCGATGTGGTATACCGGGGTTGACGTGCTGTCAGTGGATTGAATCAAGGCATGTGAAGCGTCTGGGGTAAACCATGGAAAGCTGTGTAGGTATGTATATTTGCGTGTGTGGACGTATGTATATACATGTGTATGGGGCGGGGTTGGGCCATTTCTTTCGTCTGTTTCCTTGCGCTACCTCGCAAACGCGGGAGACAGCGACAAAGTATAATAAAAAAAAAAATATATATATATATATATATATATATATATATATATATATATATATATATATATATAAGTGAGAGGGTTAGGGAAAATGAGTTGGTAAACAGAGAAGAGGTAGTAAAAGCTTTGCGGAAGATGAAAGCCGGCAAGGCAGCAGGTTTGGATGGTATTGCAGTGGAATTTATTAAAAAAGGGGGTGACTGTATTGTTGACTGGTTGGTAAGGATATTTAATGTATGTATGACTCATGGTGAGGTGCCTGAGGATTGGCGGAATGCATGCATAGTGCCATTGTACAAAGGCAAAGGGGATAAGAGTGAGTGCTCAAATTACAGAGGTATAAGTTTGTTGAGTATTCCTGGCAAATTATATGGGAGGGTATTGATTGAGAGGGTGAAGGCATGTTCAGAGCATCAGATTGGGGAAGAGCAGTGTGGTTTCAGAAGTGGTAGAGGATGTGTGGATCAGGTGTTTGCTTTGAAGAATGTATGTGAGAAATACTTAGAAAAGCAAATGGATTTGTATGTAGCATTTATGGATCTGGAGAAGGCATATGATAGAGTTGATAGAGATGCTCTGTGGAAGGTATTAAGAATATATGGTGTGGGAGGCAAGTTGTTAGAAGCAGTGAAAAGTTTTTATCGAGGATGTAAGGCATGTGTACGTGTAGGAAGAGAGGAAAGTGATTGGTTCTCAGTGAATGTAGGTTTGTGGCAGGGGTGTGTGATGTCTCCATGGTTGTTTAATTTGTTTATGGATGGGGTTGTTAGGGAGGTGAATGCAAGAGTTTTGGAAAGAGGGGCAAGTATGAAGTCTGCTGGGGATGAGAGAGTTTGGGAAGTGAGTCAGTTGTTGTTCGCTGATGATACAGCGCTGGTGGCTGATTCATGTGAGAAACTGCAGAAGCTGGTGACTGAGTTTGGTAAAGTGTGTGAAAGAAGAAAGTTAAGAGTAAATGTGAATAAGAGCAAGGTTATTAGGTACAGTAGGGTTGAGGGTCAATTCAATTGGGAGGTGAGTTTGAATGGAGAAAAACTGTAGGAAGTGAAGTGTTTTAGATATCTGGGAGTGGATCTGGCAGCGGATGGAACCATGGAAGCAGAAGTGGATCATAGGGTGGGGGAGGGAGCGAAAATTCTGGGAGCCTTGAAGAATGTGTGGAAGTCGAGCACGTTATCTCGGAAAGCAAAAATGGGTATGTTTGAAGGAATAGTGATTCCAACAACGTTGTATGGTTGCGAGGCGTGGACTATGGATAGAGTTGTGCGCAGGAGGATGGATGTGCTGGAAATGAGATGTTTGAGGACAATGTGTGGTGTGAGGTGGTTTGATCGAGTAAGTAACGTACAGGTAAGAGAGATGTGTGGAAATAAAAAGAGCGTGGTTGAGAGAGCAGAAGAGGGTGTTTTGAAATGGTTTGGTCACATGGAGAGAATGAGTGAGGAAAGATTGACCAAGAGGATATATGTGTCGGAGGTGGAGGGAACGAGGAGAAGAGGGAGACCAAATTGGAGGTGGAAAGATGGAGTGAAAAAGATTTTGTGTGATCGGGGCCTGAACATGCAGGAGGGTGAAAGGAGGGCAAAGAATAGAGAGAATTGGAGCAATGTGGTATACCAGGGTTGACGTGGTGTCAGTGGATTGAATCAAGGCATGTGTATGGGGGTGGGTTGGGCCATTTCTTTCGTCTGTTTCCTTGCGCTACCTCGCAAACGCGGGAGACAGCGAGAAAAAAAAAAAAAAAAAAAAAAAAAAAAAATATATATATATATATATATATATATATATATATATATATATATATATATATATATATATATATCATTTCTATTATTATCATTATCATTATACCTTGTTGCTGTCTCCCGCGCAAGCGAAGTAGAGCAAGGATACAGGAAAAGAATGGCCCAACCCACCCATATATATATGTATATACAAACACGTCCACATACGCACATATGCATACCTATACATTTCATATTTATTTATATATTTATTACACTTTGTCACTGTCTTCTGCGTTAGCGAGGTAGCGCAAGGAAACAGACAAAAGAATGGCCCAAACCACCCACATAAACATGTATATACATACACGTCCACACACACACATATACATTCCTATACATCTCAACGTACACATATATATACACACACACCAACGCATACATATATACACATGTACATAATTCATAGTCTGCCCTTATTCATTCCCATCACCACCCCACCACACATGAAATAACAACCCCCTCCCCCCGCATTTGCACGAGGTAGCACTAGGAAAAGACAACAAAGGCCACATTCGTTCACACTCAGTCTATAGCTGTCATGTATAATGCACCGAAACCACAGCTCCCTTTCCACATCCAGGCCCCACACAACTTTCCATGGTTTACCCCAGACGCATCACATGCCCTGGTTTAATCCATTGACAGCATGTCGACCCCAGTATACCACATAGTTCCAATTCACTCTATTCCTTGCATGCCTTTCACCCTCCTGCATGTTCAGGCCCCGATCACTCAAAATCTTTTTCACTCCCTCTTTCCACCTCCAATTTGGTCTTCCACTTTTCCTCATTCCCTCCACCTCTGACACATATATCCTCTTTGTCAATCTTTCCTCACTCATTCTCTCCATGTAACCAAACCATTTCAAAACACCCTCTTCTGCTCTCTCAACCACACTCTTTTTTTATTACCACACATCTCTCTTACCCTTTCATTACTTACTCGATCAAACCACCTCACATCACATATTGCCCTCAAACATTTCATTTCCAGCACATCAACCCTCCTCCGCACAACTCTATCTATAGCCCACGCCTCGCAACCAAATATCATTGTTGGAATCACTATTACTTCAAACATACCCATTTTTGCTTTCCAAGATAATGTTTTCGACTTCCACACATTCTTCAACGCTCCCAGAACTTTCGCCCCCTCCCCCACACTATGATTCACTTCCACTTCCATGGTTCCATCCGCTGCCAAATCCCCTCCCAGATATCTAAAACACTTCAACTCCTCCAGTTTTTCTCTATTCAAACTTACCTCCCAATTGACTTGGCCCTTAACCCTACTGTATCTAATAACCAATATATTTCAATGTATACATATATATACATACACAGACATGTACATATATATACATGTACATAATTCAAACTTGCTGCCTTAATTCATTCCCGTTGCCACCCTGCCACACATGAAATGACAACCCCTCCCCCCGAATGCCCGTGAGGTAGTGCTAGGAAAAGACAACGTAGGCCACATTCGTTCACACTCAGTCTCTAGCTGTCATGTAAAATGCACCAAAACCACAGTTCCCTTTCCACATCTAGGCCCCACAAAACTTTCCATGGTTTACCCCAGATGCTTCGCATGCCCTGGTTCAATCCATTGACAGCACGTCAACCCCGTTATACCACATTGTTCCAGTTCACTCTATTCCTTGCACGCCTTTCAACCTCCTGCATGTTCAGGCCCCAATAGTTCAAAATGTTTTTCACTCCATCCTTCCGCCTCCAATCTGGTCTCCCACTTCTCCTCATTCCCTCCACCTCTGACACATATATCCTCTTGGTCAATCTTTCCTCACTCATTCACTACATGTGACCAAACCATTTCAACGCACCCTCTTCTGCTCTCTCAACCACATTCTTTTTATTACCAAACACCTCTCTTACCCTTTCTTTAGTTACTCAATAAAACTACCTCACACCACATATTGTCCTCAAACATCTCATTTCCAACACATCCACCCTCCTCCGAACAACCCTATTTATAGCCCATGCCTCGCAACCATATAACATTGTTGGTACCACTATTCCTTCAAAAATACCCATTTTTGCTTTCCAAGATAATGTTCTCGACTTCCACACATTCTTCAACGCTCCCAGAACCTTCGCCCACTCCCCCACCCTGTGACTCACTTCCGCTTCCATGGTTCCGTCTGCTGCCAAATCCACTCCAAGATATCTAAAACACTTCACCTCCTCCAGTCTTTCTCCATTCAAACTTACCTCCCAATTGACTTGTCCCTAAACCCTACTGTACCTACTAACCTTCCTCTTATTCACATTTACTCTTAGCTTTCTTCTTTCACACACTTTACCAAACTCAGTCACCAGCTTCTGCAGTTTCTCACCCAAATCAGTCACCAGTGCTGTATCATCAGCAAACAACAACTGACTCACATCCCAAGCCCTGTCATCCACAGCAGCCTGCATACTTGACACTCTCTCCAAAACACTTAAATTCACCTCCCTAACAACCCCATCCATAAATAAATTAAACAACCATGGAGACACCACACACCCCTGCAATAAACCAACATTCACTGGGAACCATTCACTTTCCTCTCTTCCTACTCGTACACATGCCTTACATCCTCATTAAACACTTTTCACTGCTTCTAGCAACTTGCCTCCCACACCATATGCTCTAAATACCTTCCAAAGGGCATCTCTATCAACTCTATCACATGCATTCTCCAGATCCATAAATGCTACATACAAATCCATTTGCTTTTCTAAGTATTTCTCACATACATTCTTCAAAGCAAAAACCTAATCCACACATTCTCTACCACTTCTGAAACCACACTGCTCTTCTGATGCTCTGTACATGCCTTCAACCTCTCAATCAATACCCTCCCATATAATTTCCCAGGTATACTCAACAAACTTAAACCTCTGTAATTTGAGCACTCACCTTTAACCCATTTGCCTTTGTACAATGGCACTATGCACGGATTCCGCCAATCCTCAGGCACCTTACCATGACTCATTCACATTAAATATCCTTACCAACCAGTCAACAATACAGTCACCCCCTTTTTTTACTAAATTCCACTGCAATACCATCCAAACCCGTTGCCTTGCCAGCTTTCATCTTCTGCAAAGCTTTTACTACCTCTTCTCTTTATCAAATCATTCTCCTAACCCTCTCACTTCGCACACCACCTCAACCAAGACACCCTATATCTGCCACTCTATCATCAAACACATTCAACAAACCTTCAAAATATTCACTCCATCTCCTTCTCACATCACCTCTGCTTGTTACCACCTCCCCATTAGCCCTCTTCACCAATGTTCCCATTTCTTCTCTCGTCTTACGCAATTTATTTACCTCCTTCCAAAACATCTTTTTATTCTCCCTAAAATTTAATGATACTCTCTCACCCCCAACTCTCATTTGCCCTCTTTTTCACTTCTTGCACCTTTCTCTTGACCTCCTGTCTCTTTCTTTTATACATCTAGTTATTTGCACTATTTCCCTGCAAAACTCATCCAAAAGCCTCTCTCTTCTCTTTCACTAACAATCTTACTTCTTTATCCCACCATTCACTACTCTTTCTAATCTGCTCACCTCCCACACTTCTCATGCCACAAATATCTTTTGCGCAAGCCATCACTACTTCCCTAAATAAATCCCATTCCTCCTCCACTCCCCTTACATCAATTGCTCTAAGCTTTTTCCATTCTGCACTCAGCCTCTCCAGGTACATCCTAACACAAGTATCCTTCCCAAGCGCACTTACTCTCACCACTCTCTTCACCCTAACATTCTCTTTTCTTTTCTGAAAACCTTCACCTACGCCTCCACATGATAATAATTAGACATCCCTCCAGTGCACCTCACAGCACATTAACATCCAAAAGTCTCTCTTTTGCACGCCTATCAATTAACAGGTAATCTAAGAACGCTCTCTGCCCATCTCTCCTACTTACATACGTATTTCATTTTATCTATTTTGCTTTGTCGCTGTCTCCCGCGTTAGCGAGGTAGTGCAAGGAAACAGACGAAAGAATGGCCCAACCCATCCACATACACATGTATATACATACACATCCACAGAGGCAAAGATACATACCTATACATCTCAACGTATACATATATATACACACACAGACATATACATAAATACACATGCACATAATTCATACTGTCTGCCTTTATTCATTCCCATCGCCACCCTGCCACACATGAAATAACAACCCCATCCCCCAAGTGTGCGCGAGGTAGCGCTAGGAAGACAACAAAGGCCACATTCGTTCACACTCAGTCTCTAGCTGTCATGTATTAATGCACCGAAACCACAGCTCCCTTTCCACATCCAGGCCCCACAGAACTTTCAATGGTTTACCCCAGACGCTTCACATGCCTTCGTTCAATCCATTGACAGCACGTCGACCCCGGTATACCAAATCGTTCCAATTCACTCTATTCCTTGCACACCTTTCACCCTCCTGCATGTTCAGGCCCCGATCACTCAAAATCTTTTTCACTCCATCTTTCCACATCCAATTTGGTCTCCCACTTCTCCTCGTTCCCTCCACCTCTGACACGTATAACCTCTTGGTCACTCTTTCTTCACTCATTCTCTCCATGTGACCAAACCATTTCAAAACACCCTCTTCTGCTCTTTCAACCACACTCTTTTTATTACCACACATCTCTCTTACCCTATTATTACTTACTCGATCAAACCACCTCACACCACATATTGTCCTCAAATATCTCATTTCCAGCACATCCACCCTCCTCTGCACAACTCTATCCATAGCCCACGCCTCAAAACCATACAACATTGTTGGAACCACTATTTCTTCAAACATATCCATTTTTACTTTCCATGACAATTTTCTCGACTTCCACACATTCTTCAACGCTCCCAGAATTTTCGCCCCCTACCCCACCCTATGATTCACTTCCTCTTCCTTGGTTCCATCCGCTGCCAAATCCACTCACAGATACCTAAAAAACTTCACCTCCTCCAGTTTTTCTCCATTCAAACTTACCTCCCAATTGACTTGACCCTCAACCCTACGGTACCTAATAACCTTGCTCTTATTCACATTTACTCTCAACTTTCTTCTTTCACACACTTTACCAAACTCAGTCACCAGCCTCTGCAGTTTCTCACATGAGTCAGCCACCAGTGCTGTATCATCAGCGAACAACTGACTCACTTCCCAAGCTCTCTCATCCGCAACAAACTGCATACTTGCCCCTCTTACCAAAACCCTTGCATTCACCTCCCTAACAACCCCATCCATAAACAAATTAAACAACAATGGAGGCATCACACACCCCTGCCGCAAACTTACATTCACTGAGAACCAATCACTTTCCTCTCTTCCTACACGTACACATGCCTTACATCCTCGATAAAAACTTTTCACTGCTTCTAACAACTTACCTCTCACACCATATATTCTTAATACCTTCCAAAGAGCATCTCTATCAACTTAATCATATGCCTTCTCCAGATCCATGAATGCTACATACAAATCCATTTGTTTTTCTAAGTATTTCTCACATACATTCTTCAAAGCAAACACCTGATCCACACATCCTCTACCACTTCTGAAACCACACTGCTCTTCCCCAATCTGATGCTCTGTACATGCCTTCACCCCCTTCAATCAATACCCTCCCATATAATTTACCAGGAATACTCAACAAACTTATACCTCTGTAATTTGAGCACTCACTCTTAACCCCTTTGCCTTTGTACAATGGCACTATGCAGGCATTCCGCCAATCCTCAGGCACCTCACCATGAATCATACATACATTAAATAACCTTACCAACCAGTCAACAATACAGTCACCCCCTTTTTTAATAAATTCCACTGCAATACCATCCAAACCTGCTGCCTTACCGGCTTTCATCTTCCGTAAAGCTTTTACTACATCTTCTCTATATACCAAATCATTTTCCCTAACCCTCTCACTTTGCACACCACCTCGACCAAAACACCTTATATCTGCCACTCTATCATCAAACACATTCAACAAACCTTCAAAATACACACTCCATCTCTTTCTCACATCACCACTACTTATCACCTCCCCATTAGCCCCCTTCACTGAAGTTCCCATTTGCTCCCTTGTCTTATGCACTTTATTTACCTCCTTCCAAAACATCTTTTTATTCTCCCTGAAATTTAATGATACTCTCACCCCAACTCTCATTTGCCCTCTTTTTCACCTCTTGCACCTTTCTCTTGACCTCCTGCCTCTTTCTTTTATACCTCTCCCAGTTACTCTAACTCTGATGTATATATATGAGACACACGAATATCAGCCAGGACTGGTAGAAAAAAAGTAAAAGCAGAGATGGATAACTTGCATATCACAGTAAAATTAAAATTAAAGGGAAACATAGTAAAAATGTGAAAAGGGGTATGTGCTGTGAAGACATCATTAGAAATGAGCATTAGTGAAAGTCTTTAAGGATGTTATGGTTATGTGGAACATACAGCAAATAGTACAGTTAGATTAGTATGCAATATTGTTGCTCAATGGACAAAGAGAAGAGTTAGAGTACAAAAGTGATGCAGTGAATCAATCCGAGATAAAGATACTTCAGATGAGGATTCCACAGGAATGATCTGCTGTCAAAAACTATACAATGGGAACATTTTGTGTATGATGGTGTGTGAATGAAGATTCTTATCTAATCTGTGCAAAATGAAATAATATTGTCTCTAACACATTGGACATTGCTTGAGGATGAGTACAAGTGATATGAGAAGCTGTGTTTACCTCATCCACCTCATGGTATTGGGACTGGACTTAATGATAACGGAGAGGACAACAAATATAATTCAATATGTAGAGTATTCCTGGGAAATTATATGGGAGGGTATTGATTGAGAGCATCAGACTGGGGAAGAGCAGTGTGGTTTCAGAAATGGTAGAGGATGTGTGGATCAGGTGTTTGCTTTGAAGAATGTATGTGAGAAATACTTAGAAAAGCAAATGGATTTGTATGTAGCATTTATGGATCTGGAGAAGGCATACGATAGAGTTGATAGAGATGCTCTGTGGAAGGTGTTAAGAATATATGGTGTGGGAGGTAAGCTGTTAGAAGCAGTGAAAAGTTTTCATCGAGGATGTAAGGCATGTGCACGTGTAGGAAGAGAGGAAAGTGATTGGTTCTCAGTGAATGTAGGTTTGCGGCAGGGGTGTGTGATGTCTCCATGGCTGTTTAATTTGTTTATGGATGGGGTTGTCAGGGAGGTGAATGCAAGAGTTTTGGAAAGAGGGGCAAGTATGCAGTCGGTTGTGGATGAGAGAGCTTGGGAAGTGAGTCAGTTATTGTTCGCTGATGATACAGCACTGGTGGTTGATTCGGGTGAGAAACTGCAGAAGCTGGTGGCTGAGTTTGGTAAAGTGTGTGATAGAAGAAAGCTGAGAGTAAATGTGAATAAGAGCAAGGTTATTAGGTACAGTAGGGTTGAGGGACAAGTCAATTGGGATGTAAGTTTGAATGGAGAAAAACTGGAGGAACAAATCAATTGGGATGTAAGTTTGAATGGAGAAAAACTGGAGGGACAAATCAATTGGGATGTAAGTTTGAATGGAGAAAAACTGGAGGAAGTGAAGAGTTTTAGATATCTGGGAGTGGATTGGGCAGCGAATGGAACCATGGAAGCGGAAGTGATTCATAGGGTGGGGGAGGGGGCGAAAGTTCTAGGAGTGCTGAAAAATGTGTGGAAGTCGAGAACGCTATCTTGGAAACCAAAAATGGGGATGTTTGAAGGAATTGTGGTTCCAACAATGTTATATGGTTGCGAGGCATGAACTATAGATAGAGTTGTGTAGAGGAGGGTGGATGTGCTGGAAATGAGATGTTTGAGGACAATATGTGGTGTGAGGTGATTTGATCGAGTAAGTAATAAAAGGGTAAGAGATGTGTGGTAATAAAAAGTGTGGTTGAGAGAGCAGAAGAGGGTGTTTTGTAGTGGTTTGGTCACATGGAGAGAATGAGTGAGGAAAGATTGACAAAGAGGATATATGTCAGAGGTGGAGGGAACGAGGAGAAGTGGGAGACCAAATTGGAGGTGGAAAGATGGAGTGAAAAAGATTCTTTGTGATCACGGCCTGAACATGCAGGAGGGTGAAAGGCGTGCAAGGAATAGAGTGAACTGGAACGATGTGGTATACCGGAGTCGACGTGCTGTCAATGGATTGAACCAGGGAATGTGAAGCATCTGGGGTAAACCATGGAAAGTTTTGTGGGGCCTGGATGTGGAAAGGGAGCTGTGGTTTCGGTGCATTATACTTGACAGCTAGAGACTGAGTGTGAACGAATGTGGCCTTTGTTGTCTTTTCCTAGCACTACTTCGCACACACGCGGGGGGAGGGGGTTGTCATTTCATGTGTGGCGGGGTGGCGACGGGAATGAAAAGGGCAGACAGTATGAATTATGTACATGTGTATATATGTATATGTCTGTGTGTGTATATATATGTATAGGTTGAGATGTATAGGTATGTATATGCGCTGTGTGTGGACGTGTATGTATATACATGTGTAGGTGTGTGGGGTGGGCCATTCTTTCGTCTGTTTCCTTGCGCTACCTTGCCAACGCGGGAAACAGTGACAAAGTATAATACAATAAAAAAAATAATGTTATTCCCCAAAATTCCATCAGCATGGATCACATAAACTGTCCTAAAAACATAAGGTCTTGCATATCTTTGCATATAACACCAACACCCCTCTCCTCCAAACATTCTGTGCACAAAAAAGATAATAATCATCTGTTAAATACCTATTGGTGTAGTACCAAAGCTGAAACCTCCTGTTGAAGGTGTTGTTGTAGGAATAACACCACTTGAACTGCCAGATAGTGTTCTGCCAAAGCTAAAAGCTCCAAAAGTAGATGGTGTCGTTCCTAAGTAAAATAAAAACGCAAGTGTGTTATCATACAATTGATATCAATAGAGTATGGGATGCTGAAATAAGGTTTAATATCACTAGAGGTTAATTGGAAGAAATACAAGGAGGACTTGTTGTAAAAGCTGGTTATGTGTCCAATGTCAACCTTGAAAATATAAGCGAAATATAAACTGGAGAAATATATGATTCTTTAAATACATACAAAATACATTCATAAAGGCTGTACCTTCAAAATCCCTAAGCTCTACAAAGGGATGTTTTTTATCAAATACACCAGGACCCTGAACCTGCAGAGGACTAATATTCCTATCGCAAGTGAAGCAATAGAAACCTATGTTATAATGGGGAGGGGTTTACAGAAATTTTCCCAGTCTGTCCTTATGGATAGACTATAACTGAAGTAGCTTACCAAACCTATACAGTGAACTCCTGTTTATCCTTAACTGATTTAACCAGAATACCCAAAACATCAGCACCGTTCACCCCCCCCCACCATGTCTCAAAAACCCCAAACAATGGTACCATTCAATCCCAGTGCAGATAAAAATAACCATGCAACTACTCAGCTTTCCCTTCCATTTATTTGTGAAATTATCTATACAAAGGATGCTTAATCTTACTAAATTCATGAAACTTAATAGTCAATTAATCAATGCATCCTACAAAATCCCATAACTGGATAGCAATAGGATGATGTTCCTTACCTATATCTCCAGACCTGTTTGAACAAAATACCATAAATTAGGATATGTTCTATCTTCTTCCCCCAGCCCACTTTTCTCACTAATAGATGCATTAAAAATGTTTATATATAACAAAAAATCCCTCCCTGTACTATGCAAACAGGTAATTCCACAGACAGTTTCTTTTGATTTGTAATACTAAAAGTCCACTATGCACACTGTTGCGAAATTTCCTCTTAAAAACTATCATTCTGAAACTAATATTGTCATGAAACCATTTCACAAGATTTTCATAACAATATAGTACTGCATCCTAATCAATATCAATGAACAGAACAGGCTTTTCCATAATATATGTCACAGAGTTGAGACTTTAATAACAACGTACCTCCTATATCAAACATACTTTACTATGCTCATCATTTAGAATAACATGAGGTGCAAATTCTGAGGTGTTCTCATAGGATTCACCTGTCCATGCACCAGGGGTTTATGTAAATAACAATAGTGTGTTGGTCTTCCCTTACTCTCCTCCCCACTTCAAATGTAGACTTGAAGTTAGATGTGTTAATGTAATATTTTTTTTCTTTAAGTTGGAAGCTCCACTCACGGACAAAAGTCCACACAAGGCCAGATCTAAATTCATCAGCACATACATGTGCATGTGGGTGGGTTGGGCCATTCCTCGTCTGTTTCCTTGCACTACCTCGCTAACGCAGGAGATGGCGATTAAGTAAAATGAATAAACGTAAATAGAGAGGATTATGAAAGGGAAAGAGAAGAGACAAAGGAAAATATCTATGAATCTTACAGAAAGTGAAAACCAATCTTTTAAAAAGGTGCCAGGTCATAGTTATGGAAAAGACTTGAGAGGGCAGAGTTCTAAAGCTTCTTGATGTAAGGTTATCAAAATGACCCACCCTTGAGTTGCCAATGGCAAGAGAGTAATCATGTGACATGACAGCTTGATCAGTATTGCATGGTCTACCTAGTGGCAGGGGCACACAAGCAGCCAGCTCTCAAGAACAAACACCAATGTAATGCCCATAACAGAGGGAAAATGAACCAATGCTGTGGCGTAGGGCAAGAGGGTCAAGTTTGGAAGCTTGCCTGGGACAATTTATAAGCCAGACCACTTTCAATTCAACTCTATCAAGTAAGGATGCGAAGCTAGAACCACATCAGATGAGCATGAAGTACTCAATACAAGCACAAATCAATCCTATGTATAAACGGATGTTACAGTGATACCAAATATATTCATTGAGTCAAGAGGTGGAATTACAGAACTGTCAAAGGAGAGACAAGAGTCATGATGAGTTTTTGGTAGATATATGGGCAGAAACCACATCTTGGAGGCATTAAACTTAACTAGATTTCGTCTACCCCACTGAGATATCCTGTCCAAGTCTGAGTTTAGTGAGGATACCATTAAAATGGTACTAAAAAAGGTGTCGATGAGGGCTTGTGCTACTTCTAGAGTGGGATGGGAGGGAATTAGGGCTATCAGGAGTTACAGGGAGACACACTATATCGCCTCTTGAATTATCAAATTCAGCTACATAGCATAAATCTCTCGTAGTGCATACAAAACTTATTGGATATTCACTGAAAAATATGGTAATGAGAGCCAGGAGAGTGTGACAGGGTGTAGTGAGGCCCCTAAGCTTGTCTGCTTCACTCCCTGAGGTGAACAAGGCTTGTCTGTCACTTCCTCTTTCAACTGATTCAGCAGCTGTTAGCATATCACAAATGCAGGAAATGCAGACAAAATTTAATAGATACTTACCAAATATATGGCAGTAAAAGCCTCAGGTGCTACTGGAGAAGTACTGGGAATGATTTTCTGTCTTTATCACCCCTTAAATTATCTGATTCTAAGCTGTTGCACAATCACAGGAAATGAAGACTTTATGAACATATCCTTCATAGCCCTGGGATTTTCTAAATGAAACACTTGTAAAGGCTTGCCTACGTTTCGAATCTCTCTAGATGTTCCATTTAAGAAGAATCAACCAATCTTTGATAGCCATTAACCCTAAAGCAGTCTTTTCCTTCCTTACAAATGTATATCCTTGCTGGCATTCTTTTCCAAAACAACCCAGTCTCTATGAGAGTCCACACTAAATATATGATTGTGTGTATCCTCTTCTCTAAATAAATTCCTCTTAATACACACACCAAAAAAAAAAGGTTCTAATTGCAAGATATATTAAGCAACAATGCATGTTGGAGTAAAAAAATCTTTTTTTACAAGCAGACTGCCAACAGGTGAGAAACAAACGTACTCATACTTTACCTAATGGTAGGTTACAAATAGATTAGTATTTGCTTTAATATCATTAATCACTGGAGATATGGGAGAAAGAATAATTCCCACACATTCCTCACGTGTCGTAGAATGTGACTAAAGGGGACAGGAGAGGGAGGACTAGATACCCTTCCCTTGTTGTATTTTAACTTTCTAAGAGGGAAACAGAAGAAGGAGTCACACGGAGAGTGCTCATCCTCCTTGAAGGCTCAGATTGGGATGTCTAAATGTGTGTGGATGTAACCAATATGAGAAAAAAGGAGAGATAGGTAGTATGTTTCAGGAAAGGAACCTGGATGTTTAGGCTCTGAGTGAAACAAAGCTCAAGTGTAAAGGAAAAAAGTGGTTTGGGAATGTTTTGGGAGTAAAGTAAGGGGTTGCTGAGAGGGCAAGAGCAAGGGAAGAAGTAGCAATACTCCTGACACAGGAGTGGTGGGAGTATATGACAGAGTGTAAGAAAGTAAACTCTAGATTGATAAGGGTAAAACTGAAAGTGGATGGAGAGAGATGGGTGATTATTGGTGCATATGAACCTGGGCATGAGAAGAAAGATCATAAGAGGCAAGTGAATCGGAAACAGCTGAGTGTGTGTGTTAGTAGTTTTGAGGCAGAAGACCGGGTTATAGTGATGGGCGATTTGAAGGCAAAGGTGAGTAATGTGGCAGTTGAGAGAATAATTGGTGTACATGGGGTGTTCAGTGTTGTAAATGGAAATGGTGAAAAGCCTGGACATTTGTTTACTGAAAAAGGACAGGTGATTGGGAATACCTGGTTTAAATAGAGAGATATACATAAGTATAAGTATGTAAGTAGGAGAGATGGCCAGAGAGTGTTATTGGATTATGTGTTAATTGATAGGCACATGAAAGAGAGACTTTTGGATGTCAATGTGCTGAGAGGTGCAACTGGAGGGATGTCTGATCATTATCTTGTGGAGGCAAAGGTGAAGATTTGTAGAGGTTTTCAGAAAAGAAGAGAGAATGTTGGGGTGAAGAGAGAGGTGAGAGTAACTGAGCTTGGGAAGGAGACTTGTGTGAGGAAGTACCAGGAAATACTGAGTGCAGAATGGAAATAGGTGAGAACAAAGGATGTAACAGAAGTGGGGGATGGGATGTATTTAGGGAAGCAGTGGTGGCTTGTGCAAAGGATGCTTGTGGCATGAGAAGCGTGGGAGGTGGGCAGATTAGGAAGGGTAGTGAGTGGTGGGATGAGGAAGTAAGATTATTAGAGAAAGAGAAGAGAGAGGTATTTGGATGAGTTTTACAGGGAAATAGTGCAAATGAGTGGGAGATGTATAAAAGAAAAAGGAAGAAGGTCAAGAAAAAGGTGCAAGACGTGAAAAAGAGGGCAAATAAGAGTTGGGGTGAGAGAGTATCATTAAATTTTAGGGACAATAAAAAGATGTTTTGGTAGGAGGTAAATAAAGTGAATAAGACAAGAGAACAAATGGAAACATCGGTGAAGGGGGCTCATGGGGAGGTGATAACAACTGGTGGTGATGTGAAAAAGAGATGGAGTGAATATTTTGAAGGATTGTTGAATGTGTTAGATGATAGAGTGGCAGATATAGGGTGTTTTGGTCGAGGTGGTGTGCGAAGTGAGAGGGGTCAGGGAGAATGATTTGGTAAACAGAGAAGAGGTAGTAAAAGCTTAGCGGATGATAAAACCTGGCAAGTCAGCGAGAATGGACTGTATTGCAGAGGAATTTATTATAAAAGGGGGTGACTGTGGACTGTGTTGCTGACAGGTCGGTAAGGATATTTAATGTATGTATGACTCATGGTGAGGTGCCAGTGGATTGGCAGAATGCATGCATAGTGCAACTGCACAAAGGCAAAGGGGATAAAGGTGAGTGCTCAAATTACAGAGGAATAAGTTTGTTGATTATTCCTGGGAAATTATATGGGAGGGTATTGACTAAGAGGGAGGGTGAAGGCATGTACAGAGCATCAGATTGGGGAAGAGCAGTGTGGTTTCAGAAGTAGTAGAGGATGTGTGGATCAGGTGTTTGCTTTGAAGAATTTATTTTATTGTTATTATTTTGCTTTGTCGCTGTCTCCCGCGTTTGCAAGGTAACGCAAGAAAACAGACGAAAGAAATGGCCCAACCCACCCCCATACACATGTATATACACACACGTCCACACACGCAAATATGCATACCTATACATCACAATGTACACATATATATACACACACAGACACATACATATATACCCATGCACACCATTCACACTGTCTGCCTTTATTCATTCCCATCGCCACCTCACCACACATGGAATACCATCCCCCTCCCCCCTCATGTGTGCGGGGTAGCGCTAGGAAAAGACAACAAAGGCCTCATTCGTTCACACTCAGTCTCTAGCTGTCATGCAATAATGCCCGAAACCACAGCTCCCTTTCCACATCCAGGCCCGACACAGCTTTCCATGGTTTACCCCAGACGCTTCACATGCCCTGATTTAATCCACTGACAGCACGTCAACCCCGGTATACCATATCGATCCAATTCACTCTATTCCTTGCCCTCCTTTCACCCTCTTGCATGCTCAGGCCCCGATCACTCAAAATCGTTTCCACTCCATCTTTCCACCTCCAATTTGGTCTCCCACTTCTCCTCGTTCCCTCCACCTCCGACACATATATCCTCTTGGTCAATCTTTCCTCACTCATTCTCTCCATGAGCCCAAACCATTTCAAAACACCCTCTTCTGCTCTCTCAACCACGCTCTTTTTATTTCCACACATCTCTCTTACCCTTACGTTACTTACTCGATCAAACCACCTCACAGCACACATTGTCCTCAAACATCTCATTTCCAGCACATCCACCCTCTTGCGCACAACTCTATCCATAGCCCACGCCTCACAACCATACAACATTGTTGGAACCACTATTCCTTCAAACATACCCATTTTTGCTTTCCGAGATAATGTTCTCGACTTCCACACATTCTTCAAGGCTCCCAGGATTTTCGCCCCCTCCCCCACCCTATGATTCACTTCCGCTTCCATGGTTCCATCCACTGCCAGATCCACTACCAGATATCTAAAACACTTTACTTCCTCCAGTTTTTCTCCATTCAAACTTACCTCCCAATTGACTTGACCCTCAACCCTACTGTACCTAATAACCTTATTCACATTTACTCTTAACTTTCTTCTTTCACACACTTTGCCAAACTCAGTCACCAGCTTCTGCAGTTTCTCACATGAATCAGCCACCAGCGCTGTATCATCAGCGAACAATAACTGACTCACTTCCCAAGCTCTCTCATCCACAACAGACTTCATTCTTGCCCCTCTTTCCAAAACTCTTGCATTCACCTCCCTAACAACCCCATCCATAAACAAATTAAACAACCATGGAGACATCATGCACCCCTGCCGCAAACCTACATTCACTGAGAACCAATCACTTTCCTCTCTTCCTACACGTACACATGCCTTACATCCTCGATAAAAACTTTTCACTGCTTCTAACAACTTGCCTCCCACACCATATATTCTTAATACCTTCCACAGAACATCTCTATCAACTCTATCATATGCCTTCTCCAGATCCATAAATGCTACATACAAATCCATTTGCTTTTCTAAGTATTTCTCACATACATTCTTCAAAGCAAACACCTGATCCACACATCCTCTACCACTTCTGAAACCACACTGCTCTTCCCCAATCTGATGCTCTATACATGCCTTCACCCTCTCAATCAATACCCTCCCATATAATTTACCAGGAATACTCAACAAACTTATACCTCTGTAATTTGAGCACTCACTCTCATCCCCTTTGCCTTTGTACAATGGCACTATGCACACATTCCGCCAATCCTCAGGCACCTCACCATGAGTCATACATACATTAAATAACCTTACCAACCAGTCAACAATACAGTCACCCCCTTTTTTAATAAATTCCACTGCAATACCATCCAAACCTGCTGCCTTGCCGGCTTTCATCTTCCACAAAGCTTTTACTACCTCTTCTCTGTTTACCAAATCATTTTCCATAAACCCTCTCACTTTGCACACCACCTCGACCAAGACACCCTATATCTGCCACTCTATCATCAAACACATTCAACAAACCTTCAAAATCCTCACCCCATCTCCTTCTCACATCACCACTACTTGTTATCACCTCCCCATTAGCACCCTTCACTGAAGTTCCCATTTGCTCCCTTGTCTTACGCACTTTATTTACCTCCTTACAGAACATCTTTTTATTCTCCCTAAAATTTAATGATACTCTCTCACCCCAACTCTCATTTGCCCTCTTTTTCACCTCTTGACCTCCTGTCTCTTTCTTTTATACATCTCCCACTCAATTTCATTTTTTCCCTGCAAAAATCGTCCAAATGCCTTTCTTCTCTTTCACTAATAATCTTACTTCTTCATCCCACCACTCACTACCCTTTCTAATCAACCCACCTCCCACTCTTCTCATGCCACAAGCATCTTTTGCGCAATCCATCACTGATTCCCTAAATACATCCCATTCCTCCCCCACTCCCCTTACTTCCATTGTTCTCACCTTTTTCCATTCTGTACTCAGTCTCTCCTGGTACTTCCTCACACAAGTCTCCTTCCCAAGCTCACTTACTCTCACCACCTTCACCCCAACATTCACTCTTCTTTTCTGAAAACCCATACAAATCTTCACCTTCGCCTCCACAAGATAATGATCAGACATCCCTCCAGTTGCACCTCTCAGCACATTTACATCCAAAAGTCTCTCTTTCGCGCGCCTGTCAATTAACACGTAATCCAATAACGCTCTCTGGCCATCTCTCCTACTTACATACGTATACTTATGTATATCTCGCTTTTTAAACCAGGTATTCCCAATCACCAGTCCTTTTTCAGCACATAAATCTACAAGCTCTTCACCATTTCCATTTACAACACTGAACACCCCATGTATACCAATTATTCCCTCAACTGCCACATTACTCACCTTTGCATTCAAATCACCCATCACTATAACCCGGTCGCATGCATCAAAACCACTAACACACTCATTCAGCTGCTCCCAAAACACTTGCCTCTCATGATCTTTCTTCTCATGCCCAGGTGCATATGCACCAATAATCACCCATCTCTCTCCATCAACTTTCAGTTTTACCCATATTAATCGAGAATTTACTTTCTTACATTCTATTACTTACTCCCACCACTCCTGTTTCAGGAGTACTGCTACTCCTTCCCTTGCTCTTGTCCTCTCGCTAACCCCTGACTTTACTCTCAAGACATTCCCAAACCACTCTTCCCCTTTACCCTTGAGCTTCGTTTCACTCAGAGCCAAAACATCCAGGTTCCTTTCCTCAAACATACTATCTATCTCTCCTTTTTTCACATCTTGGTTACATCCACACACATTTAGACACCCCAACCTGAGTCTACGAGGAGGATGAGCACTCCCCGCGTGACTCCTGTTTCCCATTTTTGTAGAAAGTTAAAGATACGAGGGGAGGATTTCTGGCCCCCCACTCCCGTCCCCTCTAGTCGCCTTCTACGACACGTGAGGAATGTGTGGGAAGTATTCTTTCACCCCTATCCCCAGGGATAATATATTCATATACACACACACACATATACACACATATATATATATATACATATGAAAAATGTAAGAAATAATTTAGAACACTGAAACTTCTATCTTGAAATGAAATTAAAAAAATGAATGTCACATTATGGTTCAACCTCTGGCTATGGAAAAGGGAAATGTATAATTTATTTACACAAACGTCAATAGTAGTTTTCATCAATTTAACCACTGTATCATACTGCCTGGACCACTTCTCTTATCATGAAACTGGAATATTGGCTTATGATGTTTCTCAATTGTCTTCATTACACAAAGTACAACCATATCTTGGATACATGAGGGTAGGTAGTTGGTCATCCGCCATAATAAAGCCTTGACAGACCAAAAGTTTATCTAAACCTCAACTTTTCCAGTACATTCATGAAAAACACCTTTTTGCTTTCTATCTCTATCACTTTGAAAAATGCTCCCTTTGTTCACATTTCAATGAAAGAATAAGCTTCAATGTCTAAGCTACATTCTTTTCCAATTTCACTATTTTCTTGTCAGAGCACCATGTATGAAAACTATCACTCCAGTAACACAACTATAAACATTTACTTTCCCTTTAAAAAAGTTCCGGGGAAGTCTGTCTCGATACACTGCGGGTCAAGGTCACATCATTGTCACATCAAGGTATCATTGTAGCTTACCAAATTCATTAGCAACCATACCAACCAAAGTTGATAGTTTATATGAGGAGCCAAAACAAAATAATTCATATATATATGAATATATATGAATATATTTGAAGAATGTATGTGAGAAATACTTAGAAAAACATATAGATTTGTATGTAGCATTTATAGATCTGGAGAAGGCATATGATAGAGTTGATAGAGATGCACTGCGGAAGGTATCAAAAATATACGGTGTGGGAGGCAAGTTGTCAGAAGCAGTGAAAAGTTTTTAACGAGGATGTAAGGCGTGAACGAGTAGGAAGAGAGGAAAGTGATTGGTTTTCAGTGAATGTCGGTTAGCGGCAGGGGTGCGTGATGTCTCCATGGTTGTTTAACTTGCTTATGGATGGGGTTGTTAGGGAGGTGAATGCAAGAATTTTGAAGAGAGGGGCAAGTATGCAGTCTATTGTGGATGAGAGAGCTTGGGAAGAGTGTCAGTTGTTTGCTGATAATACAGCACTGGTGGCTGATTCGGGTGAGAAACTCCAAAAGCTGGTGACTGAGTTTGGTAAAGTATGTGAAAGAAGAAAGCCGAGTGTAAATGTGAATAAGAGCAAGGATAGTAGGTGCAGTAAGGTTGAGGGATAAGTCAACTGGGAGGTAAGTTTGAATGGAGAAAAAACTGGAGGTAGTGATGTGTTTTAGATATCTGGGAGTGGATTTGGCAGTGGATGGAACCATGGAAGTGGAAGTGAGTCACAGGGTGGGGGAGGGGGCAAAAGTTATGGGAGCATTGAAAAATGTGTGGAAGGCGAGAATATTATCTTGGAAAGCAAAAATGGGCATGTTTGAAGTAATCGTGGTTCCAACAATGTTATATAGTTGCGGGGGTAGGCTATAGATAGAGTTGTGTGGAGGAGGGTGGAAGTGTTGCAAATGAGATGTTTGAGGACAATATATGGTATGAGGTGGTTTCATCGAGTAAGTAATGAAAGGGTAAGAGAGATGTGTGGGAATAGAAAGAGTGTGGTTGAGAGAGCAGAAGAGGGTGTTTTGAAATGGTTTGGTCGCATGGAGAGAATGAGTGAGGAAAGATTGACAGAGGTGAAGGGAACGAGGAGAAGTGGGAGACCAAATTGGAGGTGGAAGGATGGAGTAAAAGGGATTTTGAGCGATCAGGGCCTGAGCATGCAGGAGGGTGAAAGGTGAAAAAGAAACAGAGTGAATTGGAACGATGTGGTATACCAGGGTCAATGTGCTGTCAATGGATTGAACGAGGGCATGTGAAGCATCTGGGGTAAACCATGGAAAGTTTTGTGGGCCTGGATGTGGAAAGGGAGCTGTGGTTTCGGTGCATTATACATGACAGCTAGAGACTGAGTGTGAACGAATGTGGCCTTCGTTGTCTTTTCCTAGCGCTACCTCGCATGCAAGCGGGGGGAGGAGGTTCTCATTTCATGTGTGGCGGGGTGGTAACAGGAATGAATAAAGGCAGCAAGTATGAATTATGTACATGTGTATATATGTTTATGTGTGTTTGTATCATTTATTTATTTATCAAACTTTGTCGCTGTCTCCCACGTTAGCAAGGTAGTGCAAGAAAACAGATGAAAGAATGGCCCAACCCACCCACATCCACATGTATATACATACACGGCCACACGCACATATACATACCTATACATCTTAAAGTATACATATATATATATATATATATACACAACAAGACATACACATATATACACATGTAAATAATTCATACTGTCTGCCCTCATTCATTCCCATCGCCACCCCGCAACACATGAAATGACAACCCCCTATCCCCGCATGTGCGCAACGTAGCACTAGGAAAAGACAACAAATGCCACACTCATTCACATTTAGTCTCTACCAGCCATGTATAATGCACCGAAACCACAGCTCCCTTTCCACATCCAGACCCCACAAAACTTTCCATGGTTTACCCCAAACGCTTCACATGCCCTAGTTCAATCCATTGACAGCACGTTGACCTCAGTATACCACATCGTTCCAATTCACTCTATTCCTTACAGGCCTTTCACCCTCCTGCATGTTCAGGCCCCAATCACTGAAAATCTTTTTCTCTCCATCTTTCCACCTCCAATTTGGTCTCCCACTTCTCCTCGTTCCCTCCACCTCTGACACATATATATCCTCTTGGTCAATCTTTCCTCGCTCATTCTCTCCATGTGACCAAACCATTTCAAAACATCCTCTTCTGCTCTCTCAACCACACTCTTTTTATTACCACACATCTCTCTTACCCTTTAATTACTTACTCGATCAAACCACTTCACACTACATATTGTTCTCAAACATCTCATTTCCAGCACATCCACCCTCCTTCGCACAACTCTATCTACAGCCCACACCTCGCAACCATATAACATTGTTGGAACCACTATTCCTTCAAACATACCCATTTTTGCTTTCCAAGACAACGTTCTCGACTTCTACACATTCTTCAACGCTCACAGAACTTTCGCCCCCTCCCCACCCTATGATTCACTTCTGCTTCCATAGTTCCATCCGCTGCCAAATACACTCCCAGATATCTAAAACACTTCACTTCCTCCAGTTTCTCTCCATTCAAACTTACCGCCCAATTGACTTGTCCCCAACCCTACTGTACCTAATAATCTTGCTCTTATACACATTCACTCTCAGCTTTCTTCTTTCACACACTTTACCAAACTCAGTCACCAGCTTCTGCAGTTTCTCACATGAATCAGCCACCAGCACTGTATCATCAGCAAACAACAACTGACTCACTTCCCAAGCTCTCTCATCCACAACAGACTGCATACTTGTCCCTCTTTCCAAACCTCTTGCATTCACCTCCCGAACAACCCATCAATAAACAAATTAAACAACCATGGAGACATCACGCACACCTGCCGCAAACCAACATTCACTGAGAACCAATCACTTTCCTCTCTTCCTACATGTACACATGCCTTATTTCCTTGATAAAAACTTTTCACTGCTTCTAACAAATTGCCTCCCACACCACATATTCTTAATACCTTCCACAGAGCATCTCTATCAACCCTATCATATACCTTCTCCAGATCCATAAATGCTATATACAAATCCATTTGCTTTCCTAAGTATTTCTCACATATATTCTTCCAAGCAAACACCTGATCCACACATCCTCTACCACTTCTGAAACCACACTGCTCTTCCCCAATCTGATGCTCTGCACATGCCTTCACAATCTCAATCAATACCCTCCCATATAATTTCCCAGGAATACTCAACAAAGTTAGACCTCTGTAATTTGAGCACTCACTTTTATCACATTTGCCTGTGTACAATGGCACTATGCAAGCATTACGCCAATCCTCAGGCACCTCACCATGAGTCATACATACATTAAATAACCTTACCAACCTGTCAACAACACAGTCACCACCTTTTCTAGTAAATTCAACTGCAATACCATCCAAACCCGCTTCCTTGCCGGCTTTCATCTTCTGCAAAGCTTTTACTACCTCTTCTCTTTTACCAAATCATTCTCCCCAACAATCTCACATTGCACACCACCTCGACCAAAACAACCTATATCTGCCACTCTATCATCAAACACATTTAACATATATGCAGATTACAAACGGTAGTGAGTGGTGGGATGAGGAAGTAAGATTATTAGTGAAAGAGAAGAGAGAGATACTTGGACGATTTTTGCAGGGAAATAATGAAATGACTGGGACATGTATAAAAGAAAGAGGCAGGAGGTCAAGAGAAAGGTGCACGAGGTGAAAAAGAGGGCAAATGAGAGTTGGGGTGAGAGAGTATCAATAAATTTTGGGGAGAATAAAAAGATGTTTTGGAAGGAGGTAAATTAAGTGCGTAAGACAAGGGAGCAAATGGGAACATCATTGAAGGGGATAATGGGGAGGTGATAACAAGTAGTGGTGATGTGAAAAGATGGAGTGAGTATTTTAAAGGTTTATTGAATGCGCTTGATGATAGACTGGCAGACATACGGTGTTTTGGTTAAGGTGGTGTGCAAAGTGAGAGGGTTAAGGAGAGTGATTTGGTAAACAGAAGAGAGGTAGCAAAAGCTTTGCGGAAGATGAAAGCCGGCAAGGCAGCATGTTTGGATGGTATTCCAGTGGAATCTATTAAAAAAAGGGGGTGACTGTATAGTTGACAGGCAGATAAGGTTATTTAATGTATGTATGACTCATGGTGAGGTGCCTGAGGATTGGCGGAATGCATGCATACTGCCATTGTACAAAGGCAAAGGGGATAAAAGTGAGTGCTCAAATTACAGAGGTATAAGTTTGTTGAGTATTCCTGGGAAATTATTTGGAAGGGTATTGGTTGAGAGGGTGAAGGCATGTACAGAGCATCAGATTGGGGAAGAGCAGTGTGGTTTCAGAAGTGGTAGAGGATGTGTGGATCAGGTGTTTGCTTTGAGGAATGTATGTGAGAAATACTTAGTAAAGCAAATGGATTTGTATGTAGCATTTATGGATCTGGAGAAGGCATATGATAAAGTTGACAGAGGTGCTCTGTGGAAGGTATTAAGAATATAAGATGTAATATATGATGTGGGAGCACGTTGTTAGAAGCAATGAAAAGTTTTTATCAGGGATGTATGGCATGCGTACGTGTAGGAAGAGAGGAAAGTGATTGTTTCTCAGTGAATGTTGGTTTGTGGCAGGGGTGCATGATGTCTCCATGGTTGTTTAATTTGTTTATGGATGGGGTCGTTAGGGAGGTGAATGCAAGAGTTTTGGAAAGAGGGGCAAGTATGCAGTCTGTTGTGGATGAGAAAGCTTGGGAGGTGAGTCAGTTGTTGTTTGCTGATGATACAGTGCTGGTGGCTGATTCAGGTGAGAAACTGCAGAAGCTGGTGAATGAGTTTGGTAAAGTGTTTGAAAGAAGAAAGTTGAGAGTAAATGTGAATAAGAGCAAGGTTACTAGGTACAATAGGGTTGAGGGACATATCAATTATGAGGTGAGTTTGGATGGACAAAAACTGGAGGAAGTGAAGTGTTTTAAATATCTGGGAGTGGATTTGGCAGTGGATGGAACCATGGAAGCGGAAGTGGATCATAGGGTGGGGGAGGGGACGAAAATCCTGGGCGCATTGAAGAATGTGTGGAAGTTGAGAACATTATCGTGGAAAGCAAAGATGAGTATGTTTGAAGGAATAGTGGTTCCAACAATGTTATATGGTTGTGAGGTGTGGACTATAGATAGAGTTGTGTGGAGGAGGGTGGATGTGCTGGAAATGAGACATTTGGGGACAATATGTAGTGTGAGGTGGTTTGATCGAGTAAGTAATGAAAGGGTTAGAGAGATGTGTGGTAATAAAAAGAGTGTGGTTGAGAGAGCAGAAGAGGGTGTTTTGAAACGGTTTAGTCACATGGAGAGAATGAGTGAGGAAAGATTGACAAAGAGGATATATGTGTCAGAGGTGATGGGAATGAGAAGTGGGAGACCAAAATGGAGGTGGAAAGATGGAGTGAAAAAGATTTTGAGTGATCACGGCCTGAACATGCAGGAGGGTGAAAGGCGTGCAAGGAATAGAGTGAATTGGAACGATGTGGTATACCGGGGTCGACGTGCTATCAATGGATTGAACCAGGGCATGTGAAGCATCTGGGGTAAACAATGGAAAGTTCTGTGGGGCCAGGGAATGGAAAGGGAGCTGTGGTTTTGGTGCATTATACACGAAAGCTAGAGACTGAGTGTGAATGAATGTGGCCTTTGTTGTCTTTTCCTAGCACTACCTCGCACACACTTGGGGGAAGGGGGTTGTTATTTCATGTGTGGCGAGGTGGCAACAGGAATGAATAAGGGCAGACAGTATGAATTATGTACATTTGCATATCTGTATAAGTATGTATATGTGCGCGTGTGGACGTGTATGTATATCCATGTGTATGTGGGTGGGTTGGGCCAGACTTTCGTCTGTTTCCTTGCGCTACCTCGCTAATGTGGGAGACAGGGACAAAGTATAATAAATAAATACTTTATATTTTGCTTTGTTGCTGTCTCCTGCGTTAGCAAGGTAGTGCAAGGAAACAGACAAAAGAACGGCCCAACCCACCCACATACACATGTATATACATACATGTCCAAACACACAAATATACATACCTATACATCTCAATGTATACATATATATACACACACAGACATATACATATATACACATGTACATAATTCATACTTTTTTTTTTTATTTGCTTTGTCGCTGTCTCCCGCGCTTGCGAGGTAGCGCAAGGAAACAGACGAAAGAAATGGCCCAACCCACCCCCATACACATGTATATACATACGTCCACACACGCAAATATACATACCTACACAGCTTTCCATGGTTTACCCCAGACGCTTCACATGCCCTGATTCAATCCACTGACAGCACGTCAACCCCGGTATACCACATCGCTCCAATTCACTCTATTCCTTGCCCTCCTTTCACCCTCCTGCATGTTCATGCCCCGATCACACAAAATCTTTTTCACTCCATCTTTCCACCTCCAATTTGGTCTCCCTCTTCTCCTCGTTCCCTCCACCTCCGACACATATATCCTCTTGGTCAATCTTTCCTCACTCATTCTCTCCATGTGCCAAAACCATTTCAAAACACCCTCTTCTGCTCTCTCAACCACGCTCTTTTTATTTCCACACATCTCTCTTACCCTTACGTTACTTACTCGATCAAACCACCTCACACCACACATTGTCCTCAAACATCTCATTTCCATAACATCCATCCTCCTGCGCACAACTCTATCCATAGCCCACGCCTCGCAACCATACAACATTGTTGGAACCACTATTCCTTCAAACATACCCATTTTTGCTTTCCGAGATAATGTTCTCGACTTCCACACATTCTTCAAGGCTCCCAGAATTTTCACCCCCTCCCCCATCCTATGATCCACTTCCGCTTCCATGGTTCCATCCGCTGCCAGATCCACTCCCAGATATCTAAAACACTTTACTTCCTCCAGTTTTTCTCCATTCAAACTCACCTCCCAATTGACTTGACCCTCAACCCTACTGTACCTAATAACCTTGCTCTTATTCACATTTACTCTTAACTTTCTTCTTTCACACACTTTACCAAACTCAGTCACCAGCTTCTGCAGTTTCTCACATGAATCAGCCACCAGCGCTGTATCATCAGCGAACAACAACTGACTCACTTCCCAAGCTCTCTCATCCCCAACAGACTTCATACTTGCCCCTCTTTCCAAAACTCTTGCATTCACCTCCCTAACAACCCCATCCATAAACAAATTAAACAACCATGGAGACATCACACACCCCTGCCGCAAACCTACATTCACTGAGAACCAATCACTTTCCTCTCTTCCAACACGTACACATGCCTTACATCCTCGATAAAAACTTTTCACTGCTTCTAACAACTTGCCTCCCACACCATATATTCTTAATACCTTCCACAGAGCATCTCTATCAACTCTATCGTATGCCTTCTACAGATCCATAAATGCTACATACAAATCCATTTGCTTTTCTAAGTATTTCTCACATACATTCTTCAAAGCAAACACCTGATCCACACATCCTCTACCACTTCTGAAACCACACTGCTCTTCCCCAATCTGATGCTCTGTACATGCCTTCACCCTCTCAATCAATACCCTCCCATATAATTTACCAGGAATACTCAACAAACTTATACCTCTGTAATTTGAGCACTCACTCTTATCCCCTTTGCCTTTGTACAATGGCACTATGCACGCATTCCGCCAATCCTCAGGCACCTCACCATGAGTCATACATACATTAAATAACCTCACCAACCAGTCAACAATACAGTCACCCCCTTTTTTAATAAATTCCACTGCAATACCATCCAAACCTGCTGCCTTGCCGGCTTTCATCTTCCGCAAAGCTTTTACTACCTCTTCTCTGTTTACCAAATCATTTTCCCTAACCCTCTCACTTTGCACACCACCTCGACCAAAACACCCTATATCTGCCACTCTATCATCAAACACATTCAACAAACCTTCAAAATACTCACTCCATCTCCTTCTCACATCACCACTACTTGTTATCACCTCCCCATTTGCGCCCTTCACTGAAGTTCCTATTTGCTCCCTTGTCTTACGCACTTTATTTACCTCCTTCCAGAACATCTTTTTATTCTCCCTAAAATCTAATGATACTCTCTCACCCCAACTCTCATTTGCCCTTTTTTTCACCTCTTGCACCTTTCTCTTGACCTCCTGTCTCTTTCTTTTATACATCTCCCACTCAATTGCATTTTTTCCCTGCAAAAATCGTCCAAATGCCTCTCTCTTCTCTTTCACTAATAATCTTACTTCTTCATCCCACCACTCACTACCCTTTCTAATCAACCCATCTCCCACTCTTCTCATGCCACAAGCATCTTTTGCGCAATCCATCACTAATTCCCTAAATACATCCCATTCCTCCCCCACTACCCTTACTTCCATTGTTCTCACCTTTTTCCATTCTGTACTCAGTCTCTCCTGGTACTTCCTCACACAAGTCTCCTTCCCAAGCTCACTTACTCTCACCACCCTCTTCACCCCAACATTCACTCTTCTTTTCTGAAAACCCATACAAATCTTCACCTTAGCCTCCACAAGATAATGATCAGACATCCCTCCAGTTGCACCTCTCAGCACATTAACATCCAAAAGTCTCTCTTTCGCGCGCCTGTCAATTAACACGTAATCCAATAACGCTCTCTGGCCATCTCTCCTACTTACATAAGTATACTTATGTATATCTCGCTTTTTAAACCAGGTATTCCCAATCATCAGTCCTTTTTCAGCACATAAATCTACAAGCTCTTCACCATTTCCATTTACAACACTGAACACCCCATGTGTACCAATTATTCCCTCAACTGCCACATTACTCACCTTTGCATTCAAATCACCCATCACTATAACCCGGTCTCGTGCATCAAAACCACTAACACACTCATTCAGCTGCTCCCAAAACACTTGCCTCTCATGATCTTTCTTCTCATGCCCAGGTGCATATGCACCAATAATCACCCATCTCCCTCCATCAACTTTCAGTTTTACCCATATTAATCAAGAATTTACTTTCTTACATTCTATCACATACTCCCACAACTCCTGTTTCAGGAGTATTGCTACTCCTTCCCTTGCTCTTGTCTTCTCACTAACCCCTGACTTTACTCCCAAGACCTTCCCAAACCACTCTTCCCCTTTACCCTTGAGCTTTGTTTCAATCAGAGCCAAAACATCCAGGTTCCTTTCCTCAAACATACTACCTATCTCTCCTTTTTTCACATCTTGGTTACATCCACACACATTTAGGCACCCCAATCTGAGCCTTCGGGGAGGATTAGCACTCCCCGAGTGACTCCTTCTTCTGTTTCCCATTTTAGAAAGTTAAAAAAAGTACAAGGAGGGGAGGATTTCTGGCCCCCCGCTCCCGTCCCCTCTAGTCGCTTTCTACGACACGCGAGGAATGCGTGGGAAGTATTCTTTCACCCCTATCCCCAGGGATAATATATATATATATATATATATATATATATATATATATATATATATATATATATATATATATATATATACACACATACACACACATACACACACATACGCACATATACACACACACACACATACATATATATACATATGAAAAATGTAAGAAACAATTTAGAAAACTGAAACTTCTAGCTTGAAATGAAATGAAAAAATGAATGTCACATACTGGTTCAACCTCTGGCTATGGAAAAAGGAAATGTATAATTTATTTACACAAACGTCAATAGTAGTTCTCATCAATTTAACCACTGTATCAATAAGCTTCAATGTCTAAGCTACATTTTTTCCAATTTCACTATTTTCTTGTCAAAGCACTATGTATGAAAACTATCACTCCAGTAACACAACTATAAACATTTACTTCATACTGTCTGCCTTTATTCATTCCCATCGTCACCTTGCCACACATGAAATAACAACCACCTCCCCTCTCATGTGTGCGAGGTAGCGCTAGGAAAAGACAAGAAAGGCTACATTTGTTCACACTCAGTCTCTAGCTGTCATGTAAGAATACCCCGAAACCACAACTCACTTTCCACATCCAGGCCCCACAAAACTTTCCATGGTTTACCCCAGACATTTCACATGCCTGGTTAAATCCATTGACAGCACGTCGACCCCGGTATACCACATCGTTCCAATTCACTCTATTCCTTGCACACTTTTCACCCTCCTGCATGTTCAGGCCGTGATCACTCAAAATCTTCTTCACTCCCTCTTTCCACCTCCAATTTGGTCTCCCACTTCTCCTCGTTCCCTCCACCTCTGACACATATATCCTCTTGATCAATCTTTCCTCACTCATTCTCTCCATGTGACTAAACCATCTCAAAACACCCTCTTCTGCTCTCTCAACCACACTTTTTATTACCACATATCTCTTACCTTTTCCTTACTTACTCGATCAAACCACCTCACACCACATATTGTCCTTAAACATCTCATTTCCAGCACATCCACCCTTCTCCGCACAACTCTATCCATAGCCCACGCCTCACAACCATATAACATTGTTGGAACCACTATTCCTTCAAACATACCCATTTTTGCTTTCCAAGATAATGTTCTCGACTTCCACACAGTCTTCAACGCTCCCAGAACTTTCGCCCCCTCCCCCACCCTATGATTCACTTCCGCTTCCATGGTTCCATCCGCTGCCAAATCCGCTCCCAGATATCTAAAACACTTCACTTCCTACAGTTTTTCTCCATTCAAACTTACCTTCCAATTGACTTGACGCTCAACCCTACTCTACCCAATAACCTTGCTCTTATTCACATTTACTCTCAGCTTTCTTCTTTCACACGCTTTACCAAACTCAGTCACCAGCTTCTGCAGTTTCTCACATGAATCAGCCACCAGCGCTGTATCATCAGCGAACAACAACTGACACATCCCAAGGTCTCTCATCCACAACAGACTGCATACTTGCCCCTCTTTCCAAAACTCTTGCATTCACCTCCCTAACAACACAACCCATAAACAAATTAAACAACCATGGAGACATCACACACCCCTGCCGCAAACCTACATTCACTCAGAACCAATCACTTTCCTCTCTTCCTACACGTACACATGCCTTACATCCTCGATGAAAACTTTTCTCTGCTTACAACAACTTGCCTCCCACACCATATATTCTTAATACCTTCCACAGAGCATCTCTATCAACTCTAGCATATGCCTTCTCCAGATCCATAAATGCTACAACAAATCCATTTACTTTTCTAAGTATTTCTCACATACATTCTTCAAAGCAAACACCTGATCCACACATTCTCTACCACTTCTGAAACCACACTGCTCTTCCCCAGTCTGATTCTCTGTACATGCCTTCATCCTCTCAATCAATAACCTCCCATATAATTTCCCAGGAATACTCAACAAACTTATACCTCTGTAATTTGAGCACTCGCTCTTATCCCCTTTGCCTTTGTACAATGGCACTATGCACGCATTCCGCCAATTCACAGGCACCTCACCATGAGTCATACATACATTAAATAACCTTACCAACCAGTCAACAATACAGTCACCCCTTTTTTAATAGATTCCACTGCAATACCATCCAAACCTGCTGCCTTGCCGGCTTTCATCTTCTGCAAAGCTTTTACTACCTCTTCTCTGTATACCAAATCAACCTCCCTAACCCTCTCACTTTGCACACCACCTCGACCAAAACACCTTATACCTGCCACTCTATCATCAAACACATTCAACAAACCTTCAAAATACTCACTCAATCTCCTTCTCACATCACCACTACTTGTTATCACCTCCACATTAGCCCCCTTCACTGAAGTTCCCATTTGTTCCCTTGCCTTACACACTTTATTTACCTCCTTCCAAAACATCTTTTTATTCTCCCTAAAATTTAATGATACTCTCTCACCCTAACTCTCATTTGCCCTCTTTTTCACCTCTTGCACCTTTCTCTTGACCTCCTGCCTCTTTCTTTTATACATCTCCCACTCATTTGCATTATTTCCCTGCAAAAATCGTCCAAATGCCTCTCTCTTCTCTTTCACTAATAATCTTACTTCATCCCACCACTCACTACCCTTTCTAATCTGTCCACCTCCCACGATTCTCATGCCACAAGCATCTTTTGCGCAAGCCATCACTGCTCCCCTGAATACATGCCATTCCTCCCCCACTCCCCTTACGTCCTTTGTTCTCTCCTTTTTCCATTCTGTACTCAGTCTCTCCTGGTACTTCCTCACACAAGTCTCCTTCCCAAGCTCACTTACTCTCACCACTCTCTTCCCCCAACATTCTCTCCTTTTCTGAAAACCTCTACAAATCTTCACCTTCGCCTCCACAAGATAATGATCAGACATCCCTCCAGTTGCACCTCTCAGCACATTAACATCCAAAAGTCTCTCTTTCGCGCGCCTATCAAATAACACGTAATCCAATAACGCTCTCTGGCCATCTCTCCTACTTAAATACGGATACTTATGTATATCTCTCTTTTCAAACCAGGTATTCCCAATCACCAGTCCTTTTTCAGCACATATATCTACAAGCTCTTAACCATTTCCATTTACAACACTGAACACCCCTTGTATACCAATTATTCCCTCAACTGCCACATTTCTCACCTTTGCATTTAAATCACCCATCACTATAACTCGGTCTCGTGCATCAAAACTACTAACACATTCATTCAGGTGCTCCCAAAACACTTGTTTCTCATGATCTTTCTTCTCATGCCTAGGTGGATATGCACCAATAATCACCCATCTCTCTCCATCAACTTTCAGTTTTACCCATATCAATCTAGAATTTACTTTCTTACACTCTATCACATACTCCCACCACTCCTGTTTCAGGAGTAGTGCTACTCCTTCCCTTGCTCTTGTCCTCTCACTAACTCCTGACTTTACTCCCAAGACATTCCCAAACCACTCTTCCCCTTTACCCTTGAGCTTCATTTCACTCAGAGCCAAAACATCCAGGTTCCTTTCCTCAAAGATACTAACTATCTCTCCTTTTTTCTCATCTTGGTTACATCCACACACATTTAGACACCCCAATCTGAGCCTTCGAGGAGGATAAATAAATAATATTTATATTTATTTATTTTGCTTTGTCGCTGTCTCCCGCATTTGCGAGGTAGCGCAAGGAAACAGACGAAATAATGGCCCAACCCATCAACATACGCACGTATATACATACACGCCCACACATGCACATATATATACCTATACATTTCAATGTGTACATACACATACAACAAAGGCCACATTCGTTCACACTCAGTCTCTAGCTGTTATGTGTAATGCACCGAAACCACAGCTACCTTTCCACATCCAGGCCCCACAAACCTTTCCATGGTTTACCCCAGGCACTTCACATGCCCTGGTTCAATCCACTGACAGCACGTTGACCCCGGTATACCACATCGTTCCAATTCACTCTATTCCTTGCACACCTTTCACCCTCCTGCATGTTCAGGCCTATCACTCATAATCTTTTTCACTCCATCCTTCCACCTCCAATTTGGTCTCCCAATTCTCATTCCCTCCACCTCTGACACATATATTCTCTTTGTTAATCTTTCCTCACTCATCCTCTCCATGAGACCAAACTATTTCAATACACCCTCTTCAGCTCTCCCAACCAAACTCTTTTTATTAAAACACATCTCTCTTACCCTTTCATTACTTACTCAATCAAACCACCTCACACCACATATTGTCCTCAAACATCTCATTTCCAACACATTCACCCTTCTCTTCACAACTCTATCTATAGCCCATGCCTCGCAACCATATAACATTGTTGGAACCACTATTCCTTTAAACATACCCATTTTTGCTTTCCGATAATGTTCTTGCCTTACACACATTCTTCAACGCTCCCAGAAACTTCGCCCCCTCCCCCACCCTGTGACTTACTTCCGCTTTCATGGTTCCATCCTCTGCCAAATCCACTCCCAGATAACTAAAACACTTCACTTCCTCCACTTTTTCTCCATTCAAACTTACCTCCCCATTGACTTGACCCTCAACCCTACTGTAACTAACAACCTTGCTTCTTTCACACACTTTACCAAACTCAGTCACCAGCTTCTGCAGTTTCTCACCCAAATCAGCCACCAGCGCTGTATCATCAGCGAACAACAACTGACTCACTTCCCAAGCCCTCTCATTCACAACAGACTGCATACTTGCCCCTCTCTCCAAAACTCTTAAATTCACCTCCCTAACAACCCCATCCATAAACAAATTAAACAACCATGGAGACATCTCGCACCCCTGCCGCAAACCAACATTCACTGGGAACCAATCACTTTCCTCTCTTCCTACTCATACACATGCCTTACATCCTCGATAAAAACTTTTCAATCCTTCTAGCAACTTGCCTCCCACACCATATACTCTTTATACTTTCTACAGAGCATCTCTATCAACTCTATCATATGCCTTCTCCAGATCCATAAATGCTACATACAAATCCATATGTTTTTCTAAGTATTTCTCAAATGCATTCTTCAAAGCAAACCCCTGGTCCACACACCCTCTACCACTTCTGAAACCACACTGGTCTTCCCCAATCTGATGCTCTGTACATGTCTTCACCCTCTCAATCAATACCCTCCCATATAATTTTCCAAGAATACTCAACAAACTTATACCTTTGTAATCTGAACACTCACCTTTACCCCCTTTGCCTTTGTACAATGGCACTATGCATGCATTCCACCAATCCTCAGGTACTTCACCATGAGCCATACATACACTGAATATCCTCACCAACCAGTCAACAACACAATCACCCCCTTTTTTTAATAAATTCCACTGCAATACTACCCAAACCCACCGCCTTGCCGGCTGGTATCTTCCGCAAAGCTTTCACTACCTCTTCTCTGTTTACCAAATCATTCTCCCTGACCCTCTCACTTCACACACAACCTTGACCAAAACACCCTATGTCTGCCACTCTATCATCAAACACATTCAACAAACCTTCAAAATACTCACTCCATCTCCTTCTCACATCACCACTACTTATCAACTCCCCATTAGCCCCCTTCACCGATGTTCCCATTTGTTCTCTTGTCTTACGCACTTTATTTACCTCCTTCCAAAACATCTTTTTATTCTCCCTAAAATTCAATGATACTCTCTCACCCCAACTCTCATTTGCCCTCTGTTTCACCTCTTGCACCTTTCTCTTGACCTCTTGCCTCTTTCTTTTATACATCTCCCACTCATTTGCATTATTTCCCTGCAAAAATCATCCAAATGCCTCTCTCTTCTCTTTCACTAATAATCTTACTTTTTCATCCCACCACTCACTACCCTTTCTTATCTGCCCACCTCCCATGTTTCTCATGCAACAAGCATCTTTTGCACAAGCCATCACTGCTTCCCTAAATACATCCCATTCCTCCCCCACTCCCCTTACTTCCTTTGCTCTCATCTTTTTCCATTCTGCACTCAGTCTCTCCTGGTACTTCCTCACACAAGTCTCCTTCCCAAGCTCACTTACTCTCACCACTCTCTTCACCCCAACATTCTCTCTTCATTCCTGAAAACCTCTCCAAATCTTCACCTTCCCCTCCACAAGATAATGATCAGACATCCCTCCAGATGCCCCTCTCAGCACAGTAACATCCAAGCCTCTCTTTCATGCACCTATCAATTAACACATAATCCAATAATGCTCTCTGGCCATCTCTCCTACTTACATACATATACTTATGTATATCTCTCTTTTTAAGCCAGGTATTCCAAATCACCAGTCCTTTTTCAGCACACAAATCTACAAGCTGGTAATACACTATGATCTTAGTGGCTTGTTAGCTGGGTGGTGACCTCACTTGACCTGACAACTGAGCACAGAGTGACACCCCTCCACTACAAGTTCCTGAGAGGGAGAGAGAGAGAGAGAGAGAGAGAGAGAGAGAGAGAGAGAGAGAGAGAGAGAGAGAGAGAGAGAGAAATATGTAGAAAAATACCTAAGAAACTGCAGAAGCTGGTGACTGAGTTTGGTAAAGTGTGTGAAAGAAGAAAGTTAAGAGTAAATGTGAATAAGAGCAAGGTTATTAGGTACAGTAAGGTTGAGGGTCAAGTCAACTGGGAGGTAAGTTTGAATGGAGAAAAGCTGGAGGAAGTGAAGTGTTTTAGATATCTGGGAGTGGATCTGGCAGCGGATGGAACCATGAAAGCGGAAGTGAATCATAGGGTGGGGGAGGGGGCGAAAATTCTGGGAGCCTTGAAGAATGTTTGGAAGTCGAGAACATTATCTCGGAAAGCAAAAATGGGTATGTTTGAAGGAATAGTGGTTCCAACAATGTTGTATGGTTGCGAGGCGTGGGCTATGGATAGAGTTGTGTGCAGGAGGGTGGATGTGCTGGAAATGAGATGTTTGAGGACAATATGTGGTGTGAGTTAGTTTGATCGAGTAAGTAATGTAAGGGTGAGAGAGATGTGTGGAAATAAAAAGAGCGTGGTTGAGAGAGCAGAAGAGGGTGTTTTGAAGTGGTTTGGTCACATGGAGAGAACGAGTGGGGAAAGATTGACAAAGAGGATATATGTGTCAGAGGTGGAGGGAACGAGAAGTGGGAGACCAAATTGGAGGTGGAAAGATGGAGTGAAAAAGATTTTAAGTGATCAGGGCCTGAACATGCAGGAGGGTGAAAGGCATGCAAGGAATAGAGTGAATTGGAACGATGTGGTATACCGGGGTCGACGTGCTGTCAATGGATTGAACCAGGGCATGTGAAGCGTCTGGGGTAAACCATGCAAAGTGTGTGGGGCCTGGATGTGGAAAGGAAGCTGTGCTTTCGGTGCATTATCACATGACAGCTAGAGACTGAGTGTGAACGAATGGGGCCTTTGGTGTTTTTCCTAGCGCTACCTCGCACACATGAGGGGGGAGGGGGTTGTTATTCCATGTGTGGCGAGATGGCGATGGGAACAAATAAAGGCAGACAGTATGAATTATGTACACGTGTATATATGTATATGTCTGTCTGTGTATATACATGTGTACATTGAGATGTATAGGTATGTATATTGTGCATGGGTGGACATGTATGTATATACATGTGTATGTGGGCGGGTTGGGCCATTCTTTCGTCTGTTTCCTTGCGCTACCTCGCTAACACGGGAGACAGCGACAAAGCAAAATAAAATAAATAAATAAGAAACAAATCTAAAGGATGAACAAAGTCTGTAGATGCTACATGAAGGGAAACTGCATGTATGGCAAGAACGTCATATCTTACCAAAGAAAACATGCACCTAAACACCCTAGAAAATGTTTGAACTGGCTAAAGAATGGTAAATGCTAGCACTGGTAAAGATACAGATTCTATCATCCAAAATTGTGCAATTCACCCCTAGAGTTTAGGTGCCACTTGAATGAGCACTGTGATAACCATCACATATCAAGGACGATGAAACACATCGTGCCAATGACAACACACATATGCATTTCAAAGACACAGAGCCAAAAAGAGGCAGGGAAGAACAACCAGAGGTGGAAATGAAAATGGATTCCCTCTTCAGAATGGTTAAGGAACTGAGAGCACTCTGCAAAATTTGGCAGAACAGAGTATATGAGCCTCCAAGACACCACAGATACCAGCCATATATGCCAACAATAAGGGACTTAAATGCGATAGAACAAATAAAATTTCATTCATAAGTATCTTGCTAAACTAATCAAGTGGAGTATTTGAGGCCTTCACTGAAACTCACACTAAAGGTTTTATGAAGAGCAAGGTGTCGATCACAAACTACAACCTGTAGAGATATGGCAGGACTAAAAGCTTATAGAAGGAGCTATATGGTATGTAATAGATACTCCCACAACGACTGAACTCCTAAACTCCTTAAGGGGTGTAACAGAAGCACTTTCTGTCAAGGTTGAAAACTCAAAACTGGTCATTGCATTAATCTATAGACCACAAGATACAAAGCCTCAAAATTTATGGAACAAATAAGAACAAATAAATGTGTGTGGATGTAACCAAGATGTGAAAAGAGGAGAGATAGGTAGTATGTTTGAGGAAAGGAACCTGGATGTTTTGGCTCTGAGTGAAATGAAGCTCAAGGGTAAAGGGGAAGAGTGGTTTGGGAAGGTCTTGGGAGTAAAGTCAGGGGTTAGTGAGAGGACAAGAGCAAGGGAAGGAGTAGCAGTACTTCTGAAACAGGAGTTGTGGGAGTATGTGATAGAATGTAAGAAAGTAAATTCTTGATTAATATGGGTAAAACTGAAAGTTGATGAAGAGAGATGGGTGATTATTGGTGTATGCACCTGGGCATGAGAAGAAAGATCATGAGAGGCAAGTGTTTTGGGAGCAGCTGAATGAGTGTGTTAGTGGTTTTGATGCACAAGACCAGGTTATAGTGATGGGTGATTTGAATGCAAAGGTGAGTAATGTGGCAGTTGAGGGAATAATTGGTATACATGGGGGTGTCCAGTGTTGTAAATGGAAATGGTGAAGAGCTTGTAGATTTATGTGCTGAAAAAGGACTGGTGATTGGGAATACCTGGTTTAAAAAACGAGACATACATAAGTATACGTGCGTACACATGACAGCTTGAGAATGGATGTGAGAGAATGTGGCCTTTCTTCGTCTGTTTCTGGCGCTACCTTGCTGATGCAAATAGCAGCGATCAAGTGTGAAAGGGAAAGTGAATATACATTTATGCTTTTGGTAGTTTTAAATGTATGTATTTATACATTACGGTGAGGTCCCTATGAGAAAACCTGTCAAATGTTTAGTGTTTGATATGGTGATGTCTTGATGCTCTCAGTTTTTATATGTTGTATCTTTAAGTATTCCCTGCATGTCGTAGAAGGAGACTAAAAGGGAAGGGAGCGGGTAGCTGGAAATCCTCCCCTCTCGTTTTTTTTTTTTTTCTAATTTTCCAAAAGAAGGAACAGAGAAGGGGGCCAAGTGAGGATAGTCCCTCAAAGGCCCAGTCCTCTGTTCTCAACGCTACCTCGCTAACGCGGGAAATAGCGAATAGTTTGAAAGAAAAGAAACGTACGTAAGTAGGAGAGATGGCTAGAGAGCATTATTGGATTACGTGTTAATTGATAGGCACGCGAAAGAGAGACTTTTGGATGTTAATGAGCTGAGAGGTGCAACTGGAGGGATGTCTGATCATTATCTTGTGGAGGCTAAGGTGAAGATTTGTATGGGTTTTCAGAAAAGAAGAGTGAATGTTGGGGTGAAGAGGGTGGTGAGAGTAAGTGAGCTTGGGAAGGAGACTTGTGAGAGGAAGTACCAGGAGAGACTGAGTACAGAATGGAAAAAGGTGAGAACAATGGAAGTAAGGGGAGTGGGGGAGGAATGGGATGTATTTAGGGAATCAGTAATGGAGTGCGCAAAAGATGCTTGTGGCATGAGAAGCATGGGAGGTGGGTTGATTAGAAAGGGTAGTGAGTGGTGGGATGAAGAAGTAAGATTATTAGTGAAAGAGAAGAGAGAGGCATTTGGACGATTTTTGCAGGGAAAAAATGCAATTGAGTGGGAGATGTATAAAAGAAAAAGACAGGAGGTCAAGAGAAAGGTGCAAGAGGTGAAAAAGAGGGCAAATGAGAGTTGGGGTGAGAGAGTATCATTAAACTTTAGGGAGAATAAAAAGATGTTCTGGAAGGAGGTAAATAAAGTGCATAAGACAAGGGAGCAAATGGGAACTTCAGTGAAGGGCACTAATGGGGAGGTGATAACAAGTAGTGGTGATGTGAGAAGGAGATGGAATGAGTATTTTGAAGGTTTGTTGAATGTGTTTGATGATAGAGTGGCAGATATAGGGTGTTTTGGTCGAGGTGGTGTGCAAAGTGAGAGGGTTAGGGAAAATGATTTGGTAAACAGAGAAGAGGTAGTAAAAGCTTTGTGGAAGATGAAAACCGGCAAGGCAGCAGGTTTGGATGGTATTGCAGTGGAATCTATTAAAAAAGGGGGTAACTGTATTGTTGACTGGTTGGTGAGGTTATTTAATGTATGTATGACTCATGGTTTCCCATTTTAGAAAGTTAATACAAGGAGGGGAGGATTTCCGGCCCCCCGCTCCCGTCCCCTCTAGTCGCTTTCTACGACACGCGAGGAATACATGGGAAGTATTCTTTCACCCCTATCCCCAGGGATAATATACATATATATATATACATATACACACACACACACACACACACACATATGCACATACACACACACACACACACATACATATATATACATATGAAAAATGTAAGAAACAATTTAGAAAACAAACTTTTAGCTTGAAATGAATGAAAAAAAATGAATGTCACATAATGGTTCAACCTCTGGCTATGGAAAAGGAAATGTACAATTTATTCACACAAACGTCAATAGCAGTTCTCATCAATTTCACCACTGTATCAATAAGCTTCAATGTCTAAGCTACATTTTTCTCCAACTTCACTATTTTCTTGTCAAAAACACCATGCATGAAAACTATCACTCCAGAGGGTGAAGGCATGTACAGAGCATCAGATTGGGGAAGAGCAGTGCGGTTTCAGAAGTGGTAGAGGATGTGTGGATCAGGTGTTTGCTTTGAAGAATGTATGTGAGAAATACTTAGAAAAGCAAATGGATTTGTATGTAGCATTTATGGATCTGGAGAAGGCATATGATAGAGTTGATAGAGATGCTCTGTGGAAGGTATTAAGAATATATGGTGTGGGAGGCAAGTTGTTAGAAGCAGTGAAAAGTTTTTATCGAGGATGTAAGGCATGTGTACGTGTAGGAAGAGAGGAAAGTGATTGGTTCTCAGTGAATGTAGGTTTGCGGCAGGGGTGTGTGATGTCTCCATGGTTGTTTAATTTGTTTATGGATGGGGTTGTTAGGGAGGTAAATGCAAGAGTCCTGGAAAGAGGGGCAAGTATGAAGTCTGTTGGGGATGAGAGAGCTTGGGAAGTGAGTCAGTTGTTGTTCGCTGATGATACAGCGCTGGTGGCTGATTCATGTGAGAAACTGCAGAAGCTGGTGACTGAGTTTGGTAAAGTGTGTGGAAGAAGAAAGTTAAGAGTAAATGTGAATAAGAGCAAGGTTATTAGGTACAGTAGGGTTGAGGGTCAAGTCAATTGGGAGGTGAGTTTGAATGGAGAAAAACTGGAGGAAGTGAGGTGTTTTAGATATCTGGGAGTGGATCTGTCAGCGGATGGAACCATGGAAGCGGAAGTGGATCATAGGGTGGGGGAGGGGGCGAAAATTTTGGGAGCCTTGAAAAATGTGTGGAAGTCGAGAACAGTATCTCGGAAAGCAAAAATGGGTATGTTTGAAGGAATAGTGGTTCCAACAATGTTGTATGGTTGCGAGGCGTGGGCTATGGATAGAGTTGTGCGCAGGAGGATGGATGTGCTGGAAATGAGATGTTTGAGGGCAATGTGTGGTGTGAGGTGGTTTGATCGAGTAAGTAACGTAAGGGTAAGAGAGATGTGTGGAAATAAAAAGAGCGTGGTTGAGAGAGCAGAAGAGGGTGTTTTGAAACGGTTTGGTCACATGGAGAGAATGAGTGAGGAAAGATTGACCAAGAGGATATATGTGTCGGAGGTGGAGGGAACGAGGAGAAGAGGGAGACCAAATTGGAGGTGGAAAGATGGAGTGAAAAAGATTTTGTGTGATCGGGGCCTGAACATGCAGGAGGGTGTAAGGAGGGCAAGGAATAGAGTGAATTGGAGCGATGTGGTATACAGGGGTTGACGTGCTGTCAGTGGAGTGAATCAGGGCATGTGAAGCGTCTGGGGTAAACCATGGAAAGGTGTGTAGGTATGTATATTTGCGTGTGTGGACGTGTGTATGTACATGTGTATGGGGGGGGGGTTGGGCCATTTCTTTCGTCTGTTTCCTTGCGCTACCTCGCAAACGCGGGAGACAGCGACAAAGTATAAAAAAAAAAAAAAAAAAAAAAAAAAAAAAAAAAGACTCATGGTGAGGTGCCTGAGGATTGGCAAAATGCATGCATACTGCCATTGTACAAAGGCAAAGGGGATAAGAGTGAGTGCTCAAATTACAGAGGTATAAGTTTGTTGAGTATTCCTGGTAAATTATATGGGAGGGTATTGATTGAGAGGGTGAAGGCATGTATAGAGCATCAGATTGGGGAAGAGCAGTGTGGTTTCAGAAGTGGTAGAGGATGTGTGGATCAGGTGTTTGCTTTGAAGAATGTATGTGAGAAATACTTAGAAAAGCAAATGGATTTGTATGTAGCATTTATGGATCTGGAGAAGGCATATGATAGAGTTGATAGAGATGCTCTGTGGAAGGTATTAAGAATATATGGTGTGGGAGGCAAGTTGTTAGAAGCAGTGAAAAGTTTTTATCGAGGATGTAAGGCATGTGTACGTGTAGGAAGAGAGGAAAGTGATTGGTTCTCAGTGAATGTAGGTTTGCGGCAGGGGTGTGTGATGTCTCCATGGTTGTTTAATTTGTTTATGGATGGGGTTGTTAGGGAGGTAAATGCAAGAGTCCTGGAAAGAGGGGCAAGTATGAAGTCTGTTGGGGATGAGAGAGCTTGGGAAGTGAGTCAGTTGTTGTTCGCTGATGATACAGCGCTGGTGGCTGATTCATGTGAGAAACTGCAGAAGCTGGTGACTGAGTTTGGTAAAGTGTGTGGAAGAAGAAAGTTAAGAGTAAATGTGAATAAGAGCAAGGTTATTAGGTACAGTAGGGTTGAGGGTCAAGTCAATTGGGAGGTGAGTTTGAATGGAGAAAAACTGGAGGAAGTGAGGTGTTTTAGATATCTGGGAGTGGATCTGTCAGCGGATGGAACCATGGAAGCGGAAGTGGATCATAGGGTGGGGGAGGGGGCGAAAATTTTGGGAGCCTTGAAAAATGTGTGGAAGTCGAGAACAGTATCTCGGAAAGCAAAAATGGGTATGTTTGAAGGAATAGTGGTTCCAACAATGTTGTATGGTTGCGAGGCGTGGGCTATGGATAGAGTTGTGCGCAGGAGGATGGATGTGCTGGAAATGAGATGTTTGAGGGCAATGTGTGGTGTGAGGTGGTTTGATCGAGTAAGTAACGTAAGGGTAAGAGAGATGTGTGGAAATAAAAAGAGCGTGGTTGAGAGAGCAGAAGAGGGTGTTTTGAAACGGTTTGGTCACATGGAGAGAATGAGTGAGGAAAGATTGACCAAGAGGATATATGTGTCGGAGGTGGAGGGAACGAGGAGAAGAGGGAGACCAAATTGGAGGTGGAAAGATGGAGTGAAAAAGATTTTGTGTGATCGGGGCCTGAACATGCAGGAGGGTGTAAGGAGGGCAAGGAATAGAGTGAATTGGAGCGATGTGGTATACAGGGGTTGACGTGCTGTCAGTGGAGTGAATCAGGGCATGTGAAGCGTCTGGGGTAAACCATGGAAAGGTGTGTAGGTATGTATATTTGCGTGTGTGGACGTGTGTATGTACATGTGTATGGGGGGGGGGTTGGGCCATTTCTTTCGTCTGTTTCCTTGCGCTACCTCGCAAACGCGGGAGACAGCGACAAAGTATAAAAAAAAAAAAAAAAAAAAAAATGCATGCATACTGCCATTGTACAAAGGCAAAGGGGATAAGAGTGAGTGCTCAAATTACAGAGGTATAAGTTTGTTGAGTATTCCTGGTAAATTATATGGGAGGGTATTGATTGAGAGGGTGAAGGCATGTATAGAGCATCAGATTGGGGAAGAGCAGTGTGGTTTCAGAAGTGGTAGAGGATGTGTGGATCAGGTGTTTGCTTTGAAGAATGTATGTGAGAAATACTTAGAAAAGCAAATGGATTTGTATGTAGCATTTATGGATCTGGAGAAGGCATATGATAGAGTTGATAGAGATGCTCTGTGGAAGGTATTAAGAATATATGTTGTTTGAGGCAAGTTGTTAGAAGCAGTGAAAAGTTTTTATCTAGGATGTAAGGCATGTGTACGTGTAGGAAGAGAGGAAAGTGATTGGTTCTCAGTGAATGTAGGTTTGCGGCAGGGGTGTGTGATGTCTCCATGGTTGTTTAATTTGTTTATGGATGGGGTTGTTAGGGAGGTGAATGCAAGAGTTTTGGAAAGAGGGGCAAGTATGAAGTCTGTTGTGGATGAGAGAGCTTGTGAAGTGAGTCAGTTGTTGTTCGCTGATGATACAGCGCTGGTGGCTGATTCATGTGAGAAACTGCAGAAGCTGGTGACTGAGTTTGGTAAAGTGTGTGAAAGAAGAAAGTTAAGAGTATATGTGAATAAGAGCAAGGTTATTAGGTACAGTAGGGTTGAGGGTCAAGTCAATTGTGAGGTAAGTTTGAATGGAGAAAAACTGTAGGAAGTGAAGTGTTTTAGATATCTGGGAGTGGATCTGGCAGCGGATGGAACCATGGAAGCGGAAGTGAATCATAAGGTGGGGGAGGGGGCGAAAATCCTGGGAGCCTTGAAGAATGTTTGGAAGTCTAGAACATTATCTCGGAAAGCAAAAATGGGTATGTTTGAAGGAATAGTGGTTCCAACAATGTTGTATGGTTGCGAGGCGTGGGCTATGGATAGAGTTGTGCGCAGGAGGGTGGATGTGCTGGAAATGAGATGTTTGAGGACAATGTGTGGTGTGAGATGGTTTGATCGAGTAAGTAATGTAAGGGTAAGAGAGATGTGTGGAAATAAAAAGAGAGTGGTTGAGAGAGCAGAAGAGGGTGTTTTGAAACGGTTTGGGCACATGGAGAGAATGAGTGAGGAAAGATTGACCAAGAGGATATATGTGTCGGAGGTGGAGGGAACGAGGAGATGTGGGAGACCAAATTGGAGGTGGAAAGATGGAGTGAAAAAGATTTTGAGTGATCGGGGCCTGAACATGCAAGAGGGTGAAAGGCGGGCAAGGAATAGAGTGAATTGGATCGATGTGGTATAACGGGGTTGACGTGCTGTCAGAGGATTGAATCGGCATGTGAAGCGTCTGGGGTAAACCATGGAAAGTTGTGTGGGACCTGGATATGGAAAGGGAGCTGTGGTTTCGGGCATTATTGCATGACAGCTAGAGACTGAGTGTGAACCAATGGGGCCTTTGTTGTCTTTTCCTAGCGCTACCTCGCACACATGAGGGGGGAGGGGGATGGTATTCCATGTGTGGCAAGGTGGCGATGGGCATGAATAAAGGCAGACAGTGCGAATGGTGTGCATGGGTATATATGTATGTGTCTGTGTGTGTATATATATGTGTACATTGTGATGTATAGGTATGTATATTTGCGTGTGAGGACGTGTATGTATATACATGTGTATGGGGGTGGTTTGGGCCATTTCTTTCGTCTGTTTCCTTGCGCTATCTCGCAAACGCGGGAGACAGCTACAAAGCAAAATAAATATAAATAAATAAATAACATACAATCATGTCTGGGAACAAGCAGGAAATAACATCATGATTGAAACTGCTGACACTGGAGGCAGACAGTGGAAAGTTCTCCTTCAGCCACCAAGGAACAAAACCAACCAAAAGCAATAAAATTTTGGATTTGATCTTTACAATAATGTGGACCAATATGTGACATTACCAACAACCCTATCAAATGAACCATCGGGCATGACCATTATTAAAAAAATCACATGAAATACATAAAAAGAAGAAAAAACCATTAATAAAATAAAAAATAACATAAAACAATTTTACTCATATGCAAAATGCAAATCCAAGACCACAGACTCCACTGGCCCAATGAAAACAAGGAACTTTTACACATGACCACAAGGACATGAGTGATATTCTAAAATGGCTATATGAATTGATATTCAGTAAGCCAAAACCACATTAAGAATAAATAACCAAACAGACTTCTTCCTAAACAGTACTCCCCTAGATGTGCACAGCACAGATATCACTACCTCAACACAAGATTTTGATAGGGCCATTGAGAACATGCCCATGCACTCAGCTCCAGGACCAAAGTCACGGAACTCATTCTTCATAAAAAAATGCAAAACACCTGAAGCGCAAGACTAAATACCCTCTCGAGAAAAGTCTAGATTCTGGCATCATTCCCAAGTCAGAAACTGACCTACATCACCCTACTCCACACAGGTGGAAACAAAAATGCTCCAAAAATTATGAACTAATGGTATTATCAAAATCTTCGAAAGAGTCCTTAAGATCAGGCTGCCTCTCTCAGTTGCTTGATCACTATATCAGAATTGATGAAGCCCTAAAAAACAAAGAAAACAATGACATGATCCATACAGACTTTCCAAAAGCATCTGATAAAAGTGACCATGGTGTCATGGCACAAAACGCAAAAGATGGAGATAACCACAAAAACTGGGATAGGGATATATAACTTTTCAACTAATAAATCACCACACAATTGAAAAATATTCCATCACCAGCACCTCAAAAGATAAAAAGCTCAGTACCCCAAGGAACTGCATTTGCACCCCTCCTGTTCCTCATTTTTAACAAAACTTAGTTGTAAACCAGTGCCTCCAAGGTAAAAAGCTCAGTTCCCCAAGGAACTGCATTTGCACCCCCTGTACCTTTCTATATCTGACATTGATGCAAACATGAACCACAGTCTCATATCATCTTTTAAAGATGATACAAGAATAAGTATGAAAATCATACCAATACAGGATATTGAAATGCTACAAAGAGACATAAAAGAAATATCAACTGGGTAACTAAGAAAAACATGCTTTTCATTGAAGATAAGTTTCAACTCTTCCTGTATGGAAAAAATGAAGAAATCAAAACAATAAAGAACACCGGACAGATGCAGATGCTGACATAAACAAGTTGAATACTGTGAAAGACCTCATAGTAATGATGTCTAACAACCCAACCTTCAGCAAACACAACAAAGGAAGAAACCTAAAGATGATATCATTCAAGGATTAATTTTTTCTCAAATCAAATATCGCTGCATTCTAAAATCACCATATAAGGCAGGCAAAGATGCTGAATCAGAAAATATTCAGGTATCTTTCAGTCCATACTAATGAAGTAAAGTAACTAAATTAATGGGAACTGGAGAAATCCCTGAGGTTATATTCTATACTCTCTAAAAAACAGAAGGGAAAGATATATCATTACCGATATCTAGAATATCCTAAAAGGTATGGTTCCCAACTTACATTCAGAAACAACATCCTAATGGTATGACAGGTATGGAAGACTACCTTTGAAATCCACAGTTGCGATAAACACAGAGAGAGCACCTTCAACACCAGAGGCCCAAGACTACAACACCTTGCCTACTAACATCAGACACAGCAAGGGATGCACAGTAAAGAAGTTCAAAAGTGTACTGGATAAGTACCTTCAAAGCATACCTCACCAGCCAAGTTATGGAAGTTCTGCGGGCCTGCAGGGTGCAACTTCCAACAGTGAAGACCTCTGAAGACTTTACCAAAGCGAACCACCCCACAACACATACTGTCATCAAACATTTCCTTTTCATCTCATCCACCCTCCTCAGCAAATCCTCATCTATAGCCCATACCTTGCATCCTTACATCATCACTGGGAATACTATACCTTCAAACATACCCATTTTTGCCCTTCCAGATAATGACCTCTCTTTACACAAACTCCTCAATGCTCTCCTCAGTTACCTTAAGACTCACTTCAACTTCCATGGTTCCATTTGCTGCCATGTTCACTCTAAGGTAACTAAAACACACTTCACTTCCTTCAAATACTCTCCATTTAAACTCACCCCAACTAACCTGTCACTATATCCTGCTGAACCTAATAACCTTGTTTTTTTCACATTTTCTCTCAAACTTCTCCTTTCACACACTCCTAAGCTCAGTCACCAACTTCTACAGTTTCATACCAGTGCTGTGTCATCAGCAAGCAACTGAATCACTTTCCAGGCACCCCTAACCCTCTGCAGAATATAAACTCACCCCTCTCTTCAAGACTTCCTCGTCACCCCATCCATAAACAAATTAAACAGCCATGGTGACATCACATACTCCAGAAACCAACAACCCACTCTAACAGCCTGGGCCTAGCCCAAGTCATGGGGATGAAGGCCTCTGAAGACTTCTACAAGTATTCACCAAATCAACAGGTATTCACCAAATCAAAACACCTCACAACACACACTGCCCTCAAACATTTCATTTCTAATTCATCCGTGCTCCTCTGAACATCCTCATCTGTAGCCCATACCTAACATCTATACATCACTGGAAAACTATACCTTTAAACATACCCATTTTTCCTGCCCAGTAACTACCTTTATTTCCACACATTCCTCATACTCCCAGAACCTTCATCCCCTTACCCACCCTATGACTCACTTCATCTTCCATAGTTTCATTTGCTGCTATGTCCACTATAAGGTATCTAAAACACTTCACTTCCTCCAGATATTCTCCATTCAAACTCACACCCCCAACTAATCTGTCACTATACCCTGCTAAACCTAAAAATCTTGCTTTTATTCACATTTACTCTCAACCCCCTCCTTTTACACACTCTCCCAAACTCAAATCCCCAACCTCTGCAGTTTCTCACTTGAATCTGGCCCCAGTGCAGAGTCATCAGCAAACAACTGACTCACTTCCCAGGCTCCCTCACCTCATACAGACTGCAAACTCACCACTTGCTCCAAGATTCCCTCACCAGTCTATCCATAAAGAAATTAAATACCCATGGTGACATCACAAACCCTTACAATAGACTAACCTTTACCAGGAACCCCTTATTCTCTTCTCCACTCTTCCTATTCATACACATGCCTTACACTCTTAATAAAAACTTTTCACTGCTTCAAGCAGTTTTTCTCCCACATGATATATTCATAAGACCTTCCAAAAGGCATCCCTATCAACTGTATCATAGGCTTTCTCCAGATACATAATCACATAAAAATCCTTTTGTTTCTCAAAGTATTTCTCGCACACATTCTTACAGCATACACCTGATCCACACCCCCTCTACATTAAAACCATATTGCTCCTCCTCAATCTGATGCTCCTTACATGCTTTTGTCCTCTCAACCACCACTCCCCCATATAACTTACCTGATACACTCAGCAATGTTATACCTCTGTAGTTAGAAGACTTGCCTTTGTCCACCTTCCCATTAATTATACAATGGCACTATACATATATTACACCAATCCTCAGACACCTAACCATAATCCATATACACAATGAAAATCCAAATTAGCATCAAAACAGAAATTCAACTGCAATTTCAACCACTCCATCCACATTGCCATTCTTCATCTTACACAAGGCTTTCCTCTCTTTACCAAACCACTTTCCATGACTCTCTCACAACTCATACCTCCCATCCCAAACTCCGTCTCCTCCTAAACTCATCATCATCCGTTAACACTTCCCCATTTGCCTCTTTCACTGACATTCTCAATTGTTCTAATTTTCCTCACACTATTAACCTCCTCCTAATATACTTCATTCTCCCTGAAGTTCAATGACAATCTTACATCATCATTTGTCCTCTTGATCTTCCACTTTCCCCTATACATCTCTAAATCATTTTCACTCCTTCCTTGTAAATGTTACCAATATACCTCTCTTATCTTCTTCACAAACAACTTTATTTCATCATCCCATTACCTGTCCCCCTCCCGCCTTCAGCAAGCCACAAGTTTCACTCCACATGCGAGCACTGTTTCCCTATATACCTCTCATTCCTCACCCACTCCCCTAGCTTTGTTAGCTCTCACCTTTTATCATTTTTTTGCTCAATCTCTCCCAGTATCAAATACACAAGTCTCTTTTCCAAGCTCACTCTCTTCTCACCCATATCATTCTGTCTTCCAAAAACCTCATCTCCACTAGGTAATCATCAGACATCCCACCAGCTACCCCTCTTAGCACATTCACATCCAAGATTTTCTCTTCTGCTGATCCATCAATTAGTATGTAGCTCAATTATGCCTAATGACCATCATTCCTACTCACAAAAGTACAGTATACCTGTATATTTTTCCTCTTTTTAAACTAAGTATTCCAAATCACCACCACCTTTTTTTAGCACAACTCAACAAGCTTTTTACCATTTCCATTCATAACATTGAATACCCTATGCCCCTACATTATATCCTTAACTGCCACATTATTCTCCTTTGCATGTAAATCAACTATCACTAAAACATGGTCTCTTTCATCAAAACTGATGACATATTCACACGACTGCCCCCACAACACTAGCCTCTCATGACCTTTTTTTTCTTCTAATAATCTCCCATCTCTCACAATCCACTTTCATTGTTTACCACATCACTCTGGAGCTCACTTCCTTATACTCTTTCACACACTCTCACAACTCCTACATCAGCAGTATCGCTACCCCCTCCTTAGCTTTTGCCCTCACACCAACCCCTGACTTTACTCTCATGACATTTCCAAGACATTCTTCTCCTTTACCTTCAAGCTCTCTTTCACTCAGAACCAAAAGATCCATATTCCTTTCCTCAAACATGCCTAGCTCTCCTTTCTTCTCATCTTGGTTACAACCATACTTATTCAGTCACCCTAGCCTGGGCCTTCCGGGAGAATAAGCACCCCCTGCGTGGCTCCTTCTTCTGTGCCATCTTTTAGAAACAGAAAAACAGAAATGACAGAAGTGTTGGCTAATAAAATCAAACAGGCCATAAACAGTAAAACTTCATCACCTGTACAGAGTCTGCAGTTTAACTTTATTTTTTAGGGAAAAATATTTACTGTTTTCATGTTCATCCAATTTCTTTCATTTCATTTCATGTTACCTAATCACCCAAGAAACAATCACCTCACAACTGATACACAAGTAATTTAATTAACTTTTAAATTGATTGATTTTTTCTTTGTAATAAAGTGTATTATCAACAATGTTCTCTTTAACAGAATACAGGAAAAATGCTATTCATTTATTGGTAACCATAACTAAGACACTAGTTACCATAACTGCTGTAAAAAAAAATGTTATGTGGTTTCCATTCACACTCACCTTTCATTGACCATATACCTTTAACTGCTATTCATCTACTAATAATCATAACTGCAATCACTAATGTTGCCATGGACTTTCTTTTCACACTCACCTTGTACTGACCACGTACCTTTAGAGTATATGGCACAACCCAGGTTACAAGTGGTTGTTTTACAGAAATCTGCATTTTCAAGAATTTATTCAGGATCAATTCTTTACTTTCTGCATGCAAACCCACCAATGTACAAAATATCTTCCAAATTTTTCCAGATCTAAGAAAGTGGGAGTGGGAGTAATAATTACTTTTCTCATACACTTTTCTTACTACTTTGTGCATCAAGATAGCACTAGGAAACAATAAATGGCTTCATCTGCTCAATTACATTCTCTAAATGTCATGCATAATGCATTGAAACCAAAGTCCACTATCCACAATTAGGCTCAACAGACCTTTCTATGGTATCCGCTGTAAACTGCATCACTCCAGTTCACTCTATCCCTTGCACACCTCGCACCCTCCTGCAAGTTCAGGCCCTGAGCCCATACAGCATACTTCACTCCATCCTTCCCCTTCCCCCTCCTTCTTGGTATCCCCCTTTCACTCCATACTTCCCCTTCCCCCTCCTTCTTGGTATCCCCCTTTTCCTTGTGCCTTCCACTTCTGACATATATAACCTCTTAGTCATCCTTGCCTCACTCACCCTTTCCATATGGCCAAACCATTTCAGCAAACCCTCTTCAGCTCTCTCATAAATCTCTCATACAAACTCCTCTTACTACCATAACTCTCTCTTACCCTCTCATTTAACATTCAAACAATCCTTCTTACACCATAAGCTGTCCTCACAAATTTCATTTCTAACACATTAGCCTTATACTTTACATTTTTGTCTAAGTTCCACGCCTTACATCCATATAGCACTGACATAAATATTATACTAACAGAAATACCCATCTTCATCATTTAAAACAATGACCACTCGTTCCACACATTCTGTAATGCACCTAAGATCTCAGACCTTTGTAAAAGCCTGGTTTCTAAGCAACATAAAAGTTACTTAAACACAAAAAGTAAAATAAAAAAGACAGATGTAATAAATTAGTCTATTCTATTATACTTAATCGCCGTCTCCCATGTTAGTGAGGTAGCCCAAGGAAACATGTGAAAGAATGGCCAAACCCACCCACATACACAAGTATATACATAAACGCCCACACACGCACATATACATAGATATACATTTCAACATCTACATACAAAGACGTATACATATATACACATGTACATATTCATACTTGCTGCCTTCATCCATTCCCGTCGCCACCCCACCACACATCTTCAGGCCTCAATCACTCAAAATCTTTTTCACTCCATCCTTCCACCTCCAATATGGTCTCCCACTTCTCCTCGTTCCCTCTACATCTGACACATATATCCTCTTAGTCAATCTTTCCTTACTCATTCTCTCCATGTGACCAAACCATTTCAACACACCCTCTTCCCCTCTCTTAATCACACTCTTTTTATTACCACACATCTCCCTTACCCTTTCATTACTTAATCAATCAAACAACCTCACACCACATATTGTCCTCAAACATTTAATTTCCAACACATCCACAATCCTCCACACAACCCTATCTACAGACCATGCCTTGCAACCATATAACATTGTTAGAACTACTACTCCCTCAAACATACTAATTTTTGCTTTCCGAGATAAATTTCTTGCCTTTCACACATTCTTCAATGCTCCCAGAACCTTTGCCCCGACCCTGTGACTCACTTCCGCTTTCACAGTTCCATCTGCTACTAAATCCACTCCCAGATATCTAAAACACTTCACTTCCTCCGTTCAAACTTACCTCCCAATTAACTTGTCCCTCAACCCTACTGAACCTACTAACCTTGCTAGTATTCACATTTACTCTCAGCTTTCTTCTTTCACACACTTTATTGAACTCAGTCACCAACTTATGCAGTTTCTCACCCGAAGCAGCCACCAGCGCTATATCATCAGAGAACAACAACTTACTCACTCCCCAAGCCCTCTCATTCACAACAGACTGCATACTTGCCCCTCTCTCGAAAACTCTTGCATTCACCTCCCTAACAACACCATCCATACACAAACAACCATGGAGATGTCGCGTACCCCTGCCGCAAACCAACATTCACTGGAAACCAATCACTTTCCTCTCTCCCTACTCGTACACATACCTTACATCCTTGACAAAAACTTTTCACTGTTTCTAGCAACTTATCTCCCATACCATACACTCTTAATACCTTCCACAAAGCATCTCTATCAACACTATCATGTGCCTTCTCCAAATCCATAAATGCTACATACAAATCCATATGTTTTTCTAAGTACTTCTCAAGTACATTCTTCAAAGCAAACACCTGATCCACACATTCTCTACCACTTCTAAAACCACACTGCTCTTCCCCAGTCTGATGCTCTGTACATGCCTTCACCCCCTCAATCAATACCCTCCCATATAATTTCCCAGGAATACTCAACAAACTTATACCTCTGTAATACGAACACTCACCTTTATCCTCTTTGCCTTTGACAATGGTACTATGCATGCATTCTGCCAATCCTCAGGCACTTCACCATGAACCATATATACAGTAAATATCCTCACCAACCAGTTAACAACACAGTCACCCCCTTTTTTAATACATTCCACAGCAAAACCATCCAAATCTGCTGCCTTGCCAGGTTTCATCTTCTGCAAAGCTTTCACTACCTCTTCTCTGTTTAAAAAAAAACCATTCTCACTGACCCTCTCACTTCACACACCACCTCAATCAAAACACACTATATCTGCCACTCTATCAAAAAACCCATTCAACAAACCTTCAAAATACTTACTCTACCTCATTCTCACTTTACTACTGGTTATTACCTCTCCATTTGCCCCTTTCATCGATGTTCCCACTTGTCCTCTTGTCTTATGAACTTTATTTACCTCCTTCTAAAACATCATTTTATTCTCCCTAAAATCTAATGATACTCTCTCACCCCAACTCTCATTTGCCCTCTTTTTCACCTCTTGCACCTTTCTTTTGACCTCCTGCCTCTTTGTTTTATACATCTCCCAGTCATTTGCACTACTTCCCTGCAAAAATTGTCTAAATGCCTCTCTCTTCTCTTTCACTAACAATCTTACTTCACGTCACCACTCACTACCCTTTCTAATCTGCCCATCTCCCACCTTTCTCATGCCACAAGCATCTTTTGCACAAGCCATCACTGCTTCCCTAAATACATCCCATTCCTCCCCCATTCCCCTCACATCATTTACTCTCACCTTTTGCCATTCTGCACTCAATCTCTCCTGCTACAGGCTCACTTACTCTCGCTGCTCTCTCCACCCCAACATTCTCTCTTCTTTTCTGAAAACCTCTTCAAATCTTCACTTTTGCCTCGCTAATGCGGGAAACAGTGACAAAGTCTGTTGGGGATGAGAGAGCTTGGGAAGTGAGTCAGTTGTTGTTCGCTGATGATACAGCGCTGGTGGCTGATTCATGTGAGAAACTGCAGAAGCTGGTGACTGAGTTTGGTAAAGTGTGTGGAAGAAGAAAGTTAAGAGTAAATGTGAATAAGAGCAAGGTTATTAGGTACAGTAGGTTGAGGGTCAAGTCAATTGGGAGGTGAGTTTGAATGGAGAAAAACTGAAGGAAGTGAAGTGTTTTAGATATCTGGGAGTGGATCTGGCAGCGGATGGAACCATGGAAGCGGAAGTGGATCATAGGGTGGGGGAGGGGGCGAAAATTCTGGGGGCCTTGAAGAATGTGTGGAAGTCGAGAACATTATCTCGGAAAGCAAAAATGGGTATGTTTGAAGGAATAGTGGTTCCAACAATGTTGTATGGTTGCGAGGCGTGGGCTATGGATAGAGTTGTGCGCAGGAGGATGGATGTGCTGGAAATGAGATGTTTGAGGACAATGTGTGGTGTGAGGTGGTTTGATCGAGTGAGTAACGTAAGGGTAAGAGAGATGTGTGGAAATAAAAAGAGCGTGGTTGAGAGAGCAGAAGAGGGTGTTTTGAAGTGGTTTGGGCACATGGAGAGAATGAGTGAGGAAAGATTGACCAAGAGGATATATGTGTCGGAGGTGGAGGGAACGAGGAGAAGAGGGAGACCAAATTGGAGGTGGAAAGATGGAGTGAAAAAGATTTTGTGTGATCGGGGCCTGAACATGCAGGAGGGTGAAAGGAGGGCAAGGAATAGAGTGAATTGGAGCGATGTGGTATACCGGGGTTGACGTGCTGTCAGTGGATTGAATCAAGGCATGGGAAGCGTCTGGGGTAAACCATGGAAAGCTGTGTAGGTATGTATATTTGCGTGTGTGGACGTATGTATATATATGTGTATGGGGGGGTTGGGCCATTTCTTTCGTCTGTTTCCTTGCGCTACCTCGCAAACGCGGGAGACAGCGACAAAGTATAATAAAAAAAAAAAAAAATAAATGAATATTCCAAATAACCAGTCCTTTTTCAGCACACAAATCTACAAGCTCTTCACCATTTCCATTCACAACCTCTTCACCATTTCCATTCACAACACTGAACACTCCATGTACACCAATTATACTCTCAACTGCCACATTACTCACCTTTGCATTCAAATCAGCCTTCACTATAACCCAGTCTCATGCATCAAAGCTGCTAACACACACACTCAGCTGCTCCCAAAACACTTGTCTCTCATGATCTTTCTTTTTATGACCACATGCATAGGCACCAATAATCACCCATCTCTCTCCATCAACTTTCAGTTTTACCCATATCAATCTAGAGTTTACTTTCTTACACTTTACCATATACTCCTACACCTGCTTCAGGAGTAGTGCTACTCCTTCTTTTGCTCTTGTCCTCTCACCAACCTCTGACTGTACTCCCAAGACATTCCCAGACCACTCTTACCCTTTACCCTTGAGCTTCATTTCACTCAGAGCCAAAACATCCAGGTTCCTTTCCTCAAACATACCACCTATCTCTCCTTTTTTCTCATCTTGGTTACATCCACACACATTTAGACATCCCAATCTGAGCCTTCAAGGAGGATGAGCACTTCTCACATGACTCCTTCTTGTATTTCCTCTTTTAGATTAGAAAGTTACAATACAAGGAGGGGAGGGTTTCTAGCCCCCTGCCCCCTTTAGTCACCTTTTATGACACACACGAAAAACGTGGGAAATATTCTTGCATCTTGCTATAAATGACTGAGAATGTTAGGCTCTGGTTTCAGTGCCTTATCCATGTATCCAAGACATCTAGAGTGGATATGTGCAACTGTAGCCACTGTTCATTTGTTCCTGACAGTACTTCGACAGGCAGGAGAGACAAGTAGAAATAAAAGTAAATGTTTAAATGTGTCTGTAACTTTGTGAATCTGGAGTGCCCATAACAGGTTGGGTGTCAGAAAAGTCTGGATTGTCTTATTGAGTAAAACTTTGATTTGAATGGATCTGCTTTGTAAAGTCTTTTCCCTCACACAAATCAAGGAAAGGGCATAGCTACCCATGGATATTATTTTTTCCATATCTGATTGCTTTTTAGCATGTCAGCAAGGGAACACCAGGAATAGATTAAAAAAAAATCAAATTTACTCACATCCATTCTTCAATGACCATGTGTCATGCACCAAAACCACAGCTCCCTATCCACTACAGTCTCCATAGACCTTTCCATAGTTTCCTCTGACCACTTCATACGTCCCGGTTCAGTCCACTGACAGCATGTCCACTCCTGTATACCATATCATTCTACTTTACTTTATTTCATGTGTGTCCTTTACCCTCTTGTATGTTCTGGCCCTAATCACTCACAATCTTTTTCACTCCAACCTCCCATCTCCAATCTTGTTACCCCCTCCTACTTCTTCCCTCCAATTCTGATTGACAAAGTTTCTCAATAACTATGACCTGGCACATTTAAAAGACAGGTTTTTCACGCTCCAAAATTTGTAAATATTTTCCTTTTATCTCTTTTTTCCCTTTCATTAGCCTCTCTATATTTTGATTAAAGTTCAGCCTTGAAGAGGACTTTTATTAGTAACTGGAGCCTCAATTTTTATGACAAAATATTATATGAGAAAGATATGTAGTATGTTGAAATCATCAACTAATGCATGAATGAAAGAACACTAAAATGTTACATCCAAGTAGGACATATGGCAAATGACAATCTGGTTAAGATTCAGAGAAATATGGCTAAAGGTACAAAGGAAACTTTTGAAAAAGATGATAACATGCAGTAAGTAAATCTTTTAAGGGTGAAAGGTAATTCAAACGATAATGCAAAGGAATGCCTATAATTTTGAAGTAGAATCATTTTGTGCATAAGGCTGGAGGTATGAAGGAAGCTATCAGTCTCACTAGGTACAAGTTAGTATGCAAGGAGAAAAATAAAAAATATCAGAATGATAATTGAAACAGCTGTAACAATGAAAGTAGTCATAAGCTAGTAAGAATACTGACAAAGGAGATGAACATACACACTGAGACAACGGAGTAGGTAACACAATCAACATCAATGTAAGCAGATCACTGTAAGTATACATAAGATAAAACAATTAATGATATTGCTATTAAATGCATAAACTCTGCCCATATCATACACATGCAAACCCCTTATGTTACACTAACCTGATTGGGTACTACTTGTGACGGTAGCTGTGCTAGGGCTGCCAAAACTGAACCCTCCAGTTGTAGGTGTACTCATGGGTACCGAAAAGAAACTTTTAGTCACAGTTGCAGTAGTTGAAGTTTGGGGTTGACCAAAGCTGAAACCACTACTAGTTGTATTAGTTCCTGGGAATAAAATTGAACACCTGTAAAAATTCAAGCACATACCAATAACGCTTCGACAACCTACGTATCTATACATCATATATACTGGCATTTTGTCCACAAACATACAATTTCTCCTTGTCACATGTAACACTTGACAACACTTTACACATGCAGCTCATTCTTCATAACTCTTGATTTTCCAGCGGTGAGCACTATGCACTAGCCCTGCCTTTTGGCAAAATGGTACGAGCAGTAGATAGAAGTAGGTAGGAACATTTAGGCACAATCATTATGTAGAAACATTAGGTAGAAGAAACTGGTAGGAACAATAGACAGTAGTAGTCATTAAGAACATTTGAGAGGAGCTTCTGCAAAAACTGCACTAGGGTGAGGCATACAGGCTAAGATGTGGCACTGGAGTTCTTTAGTTATGAAGTTATGAATGGTAGGAGCAGTAGATAGAATAAGTAGGTAGGAACATTCATGCACAATTATTAAGTAGAAACATTAGGTAGAAGCAGTAGGTGGGAGCAAGAGATACAAGCAGTCATTAAGAACATTTGATATGAGCTTCTGCAAACACTGCACTAGGGTGAGGCACTACAGGCTAAGAAATGGCACTAGAGTTCTTTAGTTATAAAGACTCTGTTGCCATCGGCATCCCTTTGAGGGAGTTCCAACTGGAACAGGTGTGAGAGATAGACAGATATCATATATGCCACATCCCTATATGCAAAGCAGGAAGAATCATGTAAAACTTTCACACAACCTGGTCTCAGTACATTTCTGCAGATTCCTCTATTGTTCTCTTTTCTGACACCCCTACTCCCTTAATCCATCCCTCTATCCCACCTCTGGCATTTCTCTGTGTCTAATTTCATTAACTTCACCCAAAATACATACCAGGAATAAGTACTGAAACCTTTATGAGAAAACTAGACAAATGGCTAAATCTCCTGGAGTAAAAAAATTCTGATCAGTCTTCAGGTGAGGTAAATGCCTTTCACTCCTAAATAACCACCTACTAATACACCCTCCCTGCCAGGAGAGCCTAGAACAGGGGTAGTGAACTGAGGGTAATTCCCTAAAGACGCTGGCCATCTTTGAAGGTTACATAGCTTTTAACTGCTGTACGGGGATATTCCAGTAATAAATTTACCAGGCAAATTTACCAGGCAAACTGAGTTCCTTGGCCGGTGAGAAATTAACATGCTGGAAGCAGACTTTCTGGTTTCTAGAACTGCAACCTTCTTGTAAAAGGCAGGGGAAAAATACTAACTTCACTCTGACAACTCTGAAAGAACTTATCCCATGTATAATTTGTTTATGGATTGGGTGTTGAGGGAGGTAAATGTGAGTCTTGGAAAGAGGGGCAAGTATGTGTACCGTCTTTAGGAGATGAGAGGGCCTGAGAAGTGAATCAGTTTTTGTTTGCTGATGATACAGCTCAGGGGACAGATTTGAGTGAGAATGTGCAGAAGTTGGGTGACAGTTTGAAAGTATGTGTGAAAGGAGGAAGTTGAAAGTAAATAAGCAAGTTTGGGGGTGAGTCTGAATTTAGAAAACTTAGAGGAAATGAAATCTTTAAGACACTTTAGAGTGGGATGGCAGCGAATGGAACCATGGAAGCAGAAGTGAGTCATAGGGTTGTTTGGAAGGCAAAGTTTCCAGAAGCACTGAAAAATGTGTGTACAGCCAGAACATTAGCCGAGAGTGTAGTAGTCCCAATATTATCACTGGGAAGTGCAGTATTCCATTATAGATAAGACTGTACGGAAGAGGGCAGATGTGTTGGAAATGAAATGTTTAAGGACAATATGTAGTGTGAGGTAGTTAGACCCAGTAAATAATGAAAAGGTGAACGAATTCTGGTAATTAAAAGATTGTAGTTGAGAAAGCTGAAGAGGGTGTGCTGAAATGGTTTGGACTTAGGGAGAAAACATGAGAAGAAAGATTAACAAAGAGGATATACAGTAAATGTCAGAAGTGGATGAAACAAGGTGAGCAGGGAGATCAAATTAGAGATGGAGGGATAGAGTGAAAAATATTTTGAGTGATAGGGGCCTGAACATGCTGGAGGGTGAAAGGCTTACAAGGAACAGAGTGAACAGTAACGATGCATTATACTGAGGTCACCTTGCTGTCAATGGACTGAACCAGGACATGTGAAATATCTGTAGTAAACCATGGAAAGGTCTGTGGAGCCTGGTTATGGATAGGGAGCTGTAGTTTTGATATGACAGCTAGAGACTGGATGTGAGAGTATGTCACCTTTCTTTGTTCGTTCCTGGTGCTACATCACTAACATGGGAAACAGACATCAAGTATAAAAGAAAATATATATTTCATTCTTTCTTTAATCTTACTTAATTGCCATTCCCATATTAATGTGGAAAAACCAGGAATAGACAAAGAAAGACAACAAACACTCGTATCCATTCTCTATCTGTCATGTGTAATGCAGCAAAACCATATCTATCCTCAACCAGGCACCACAGACCTTTCCATAGTTTATGCAAATGCTTCACATGCCCTGGATCACCACTAGTAGCACATAGACACCTGTATACCACATTGATCTAATTAACTCTGTCCCATGCATGCTTTTTGCCCTCCTAAATGTTCAGGCACTGATCGCTCAAAATCTTTTTCACTCCATCTTTCCATCTCCAATTTGATCTTCCCATTCTCCTTGTTCCCTCTACTTCTGACACATACATTTTCTTTGTCAACCTTTTTTCATTAATCTTTTCCATATGTCCAAACCATTTCAGCATACCCTCTCCAGCTCTCTCAACCACACTCTTTTATTCTCTCACTTCTCTCTTACCCTTTCATTACATACTCAATCAAACCAACTCATACCACATATTATCCTCAAATATTTCATTTCCGACTCATCCACCCTCCTCCACACAGCCTTACTTATAGCCAATGCCTCGCATCCACAGAATATTGTTGGGACTACTATACCTTCTAACATACCCATTTTCACACTTCAAGATTACATTCTCTCTCCACATGCTCTTCAGTGCTCCCAGAACATTTGCCTCCTCACGCATCCTATGACTCACTTCCACTTCCATGGTTCCATTCACTGTCATATTCACTCCCATGTATCTAAAACAATTTACTTCCTTCAAGTTTTCTCCAATCAAACTCTCAACTCAACTAACCCTCCCTCAACCCTGCTAAACCTAATGACCTTGCTTTTATGCACATTTACTCTCAAATTCCTCCTTTCATGCACTCTTCCATGTTTAGTCACCCATCTTCTGCAGTTTCTCACTAGAATATACCAGCAGGGCTGTATCATCACCAAACAACATGCGACTCACTCCCAGGCCAGCCCCTCTCATCCACTAAAGACTGCAAATTCACTTCTCTTTATGAGACTCTTGCATCTATGTCCCTCACCATCCCATACATCAACAAATTAAACAACCATGGTGACAACACATCCCTGCTGCAGACCTACCTTCACATGGAACCATTAACTCTCCCCTCTTCCTACTCTTACACATGCCTTACACCCTTCATAAAAGCTACTCAATGATTGTAGCAGCTTCCTTGCAAACAAAATATACTTAAGACCTTCCACTAAGAATCTCTATCAACTCCATCATATGCTTTCTCCATATCAATAAATGCTACAAAAAAATCTGTCTGCTTCTCTTACTATTTCTTAAACAAATTCTTTATAGCAAACACCTGATCCACACATCTACTACTTCTGAAGCCACACTGCTCCTCCCCAATCTGATGCTCTACAAATACCTTCACCCTCTCAATCACAACCCTCCAATACAACTTACTAGGTGCATTGAACATACTTATACCTCTGTAGTTTGAACACACACATTTATCCCCCTTGTCTTTATACAATGGCACCATACATGCACTCTGCCAGTCTTCGAGCACCCACATAATCCAAACATTCACTGAAAATAACTAACCAATCTAAAAACACAGTCAACCCCCTTTCTTTATAAATTCAACTGCAATACCATCCACTTCAGCCATCTTGCCACATTTCACTAAATCACTCTCCATGACTCTCGCTTTGCATACCACTCCAAACCAAATAACCTTCCACTGTCAACCTATCATTAAACACATTCAGCAGTCCTTCAAAATACACACTCAATCTCCTCATTTCATTAATGCCTGTTAACACTTCCCCATTTGCCCCCTTCACCAATGTTCCTATTTGTTATCACATGTTTTGCATATCATTTACCCCCTTCCAAAACATCTTATTCTCCTTAAAGTTTTCTGATACTCACTCATCCCAACTCTCATTTGCTATCTTTTCCAACCTCTGCACCTTCCTCTTGACCTTCTGTCACTTTCTCTTATACATTCCCTAAATCATTTGCACTCCTTCCCTGTCAGGACCACCAAAATGCCTCTCTCTTCTCTTTCATTAAAAACTGTCATCCCATCCTATCCCAACACTCACTGCACTTTCTAATCTGCCTAGCTTGCACCTTTTGCATATGCATCTCCATCATGCCTGCTTTGCTTCCCTAAATGCCTTCCATTCCTCACCCACTTTCATTCCCTTGTTTACTCTCAACTTTTGCCATATAACACTTAATCTGTCCAGGCATTTCTCCACAAAAGTCTCTTTTCCAAGTTCAGTTACTCTCACCACTCTCTTATCAATACTGTTTCCTCTTTCCCTAAAACCTCCACAAATCTTCATCCTAGCCTCCACAAGAACATAATCAGATATCCCACCAACTGCTCCTCATTGTATATCTACATTCATAAGTCTCTTTACATGCCTATCAATCAATATGTAATCCAATAATGCCTACTAACCATCTTTTTAAACCAAGTATTCTCAATCACCAGTCCGTTTTTCAGCACAGCACTCCACAAGCTGTTCACCATTTTCATTAATTATAATGAATATTCTATGCTCCCCAATTATACTTTCAACAGCCACATTAATCACCTCTGCATTCAAATCACCTAGCACTAAAGCTTGGTCTCTTATATCAACACTTCTGACACATTAACTCAGCTGCTCCATAAACACTTGCCTTTTATAATCTTTCTTCCTAAGGCCAGGTGCATAAGCACTAATGATCACCACTCTCTCACCATCCATTTCTAACTTTACCCAAAGTGGTCTAGAATTCACTTCCTTACACTCTCACAACTGCTTTATATATATACATACATATGTATATTTTTTTATTATCATTATTAAACTTTGTCGCTGTCTCCCGCGTTTGCGAGGTAGCGTAAGGAAACAGACGAAAGAAATGGCCCAACCCCCCCCCCATACACATGTATATACATACGTCCACACACGCAAATATACATACCTACACAGCTTTCCATGGTTTACCCCAGACGCTTCACATGCCTTGATTCAATCCACTGACAGCACGTCAACCCCGGTATACCACATCGCTCCAATTCACTCTATTCCTTGCCCTCCTTTCACCCTCCTGCATGTTCAGGCCCCGATCACACAAAATCTTTTTCACTCCATCTTTCCACCTCCAATTTGCTCTCCCTCTTCTCCTCGTTCCCTCTACCTCCGACACATATATCCTCTTGGTCAATCTTTCCTCACTCATTCTCTCCATGTGCCCAAACCACTTCAAAACACCCTCTTCTGCTCTCTCAACCACGCTCTTTTTATTTCCACACATCTCTCTTACCCTTACGTTACTCACTCGATCAAACCACCTCACACCACACATTGTCCTCAAACATCTCATTTCCAGCACATCCATCCTCCTGCGCACAACTCTATCCATAGCCCACGCCTCGCAACCATACAACATTGTTGGAACCACTATTCCTTCAAACATACCCATTTTTGCTTTCCGAGATAATGTTCTCGACTTCCACACATTCTTCAAGGCCCCCAGAATTTTCGCCCCCTCCCCCACCCTATGATCCACTTCCGCTTCCATGGTTCCATCCGCTGCCAGATCCACTCCCAGATATCTAAAACACTTCACTTCCTCCAGTTTTTCTCCATTCAAACTCACCTCCCAATTGACTTGACCCTCAACCCTACTGTACCTAATAACCTTGCTCTTATTCACATTTACTCTTAACTTTCTTCTTTCACACACTTTACCAAACTCAGTCACCAGCTTCTGCAGTTTCTCACATGAATCAGCCACCAGCGCTGTATCATCAGCGAACAACAACTGACTCACTTCCCAAGCTCTCTCATCCCCAACAGACTTCATACTTGCCCCTCTTTCCAAAACTCTTGCATTTACCTCCCTAACAACCCCATCCATAAACAAATTAAACAACCATGGAGACATCACACACCCCTGCCGCAAATCTACATTCACTGAGAACCAATCACTTTCCTCTCTTCCTACACGTACACATGCCTTACATCCTCGATAAAAACTTTTCACTGCTTCTAACAACTTTCCTCCCACACCATATATTCTTAATACCTTCCACAGAGCATCTCTATCAACTCTATCATATGCCTTCTCCAGATCCATAAATGCTACATACAAATCCATTTGCTTTTCTAAGTATTTCTCACATACATTCTTCAAAGCAAACACCTGATCCACACATCCTCTACCACTTCTGAAACCACACTGCTCTTCCCCAATCTGATGCTCTGTACATGCCTTCACCCTCTCAATCAATACCCTCCCATATAATTTACCAGGAATACTCAACAAACTTATACCTCTGTAATTTGAGCACTCACTCTTATCCCCTTTGCCTTTGTACAATGGCACTATGCATGCATTCCGCCAATCCTCAGGCACCTCACCATGAGTCATACATACATTAAATAACCTTACCAACCAGTCAACAATACAGTCACCCCCTTTTTTAATAAATTCCACTGCAATACCATCCAAACCTGCTGCCTTGCAGGCTTTCATCTTCCGCAAAGCTTTCACTACCTCTTCTCTGTTTACCAAATCATTTTCCCTAACCCTCTCACTTTGCACACCACCTCGACCAAAACACCCTATATCTGCCACTCTATCATCAAACACATTCAACAAACCTTCAAAATACTCACTCCATCTCCTTCTCACATCACCACTACTTGTTTTCACCTCCCCATTTGCGCCCTTCACTGAAGTTCCCATTTGCTCCCTTGTCTTACGCACTTCCAGAACATCTTTTTATTCTCCCTAAAATTTAATGATACTCTCTCACCCCAACTCTCATTTGCCCTTTTTTTCACCTCTTGCACTTTTCTCTTGACCTCCTGTCTCTTTCTTTTATACATCTCCCACTCAATTTGCATTTTTATATATACATATGTATATATAAAATAAATATAAAACAAAGTATAATAAAATAAATAATAAATAAACATATGTATTTTTTTCCTATGTATTCACTATTTCCCGTGTTAGCGAGGTAGTGTCAAGAAAAGATGACTGAGCCTTAGAGGGAAAATCCTTACTTGGCCCCTTTCTCTGTTCCTTCTTTTGGAAAAGCAAAAACTGGAGATGAGGAATTCCAGCCCCCAGCTCCTGTACCTTTAAGTCACCTTCTACAACACGCAGGGAATAAATGGGAAGCATCCTTTCTCCCCTGTCCCTAGAGATTGAGTGTAGAATGGCAAAATTTAAGAGCACATGATGTGAGGGAAGTGGGTGAGGACTGAGATGTAATTAGGGAAGCAGTGACGGGATGTGCATGTGATGTACGAGGCATGAGAAATGCAGGAGGTGCACAGATTAGAAAAGGCAGTCAGTGGTGGGATGTGTTTGATGATAGAGTGGCAGATGTAGAGTGTTTTGGTTCGGATAGTGTGCAAAGTGAGAGGGTCAGAAAGAATGGTTTGATCAAGAAAGAAGACATACTGAGAGCTTTGCAGAAGATGAAATCAAGCATGGCAGTAGGTTTGGATGGTACTGCCGTAGAATATATTAAGAAAGAGGGTGACTGTGTTGTTGATTGGTTGGCAAGGATATTCAATTAATGCATTGATCATGGTGAAGTGCCTGAGGATTGGCAGAATGCATGCATAGTGCCACTGTACAAAGACAAAGGGAACAAAGGGGAGTGTTCAAATTACAGAGGCATAAGTTTTTTAGTATTCTTGGGAAATTGTATGGGAGGGTATTGATTGAGAGGGTAAAGGCATGTCCAGAGCATCAGACTGGGGAAGAACAGTATGGTTTCAGAAGTGGTAGAGGATATGTGGATCAGGTGTTTGCTTGAAGAATGTGTGTGACATACTTAGAAAAGCATATGGATTTGTATGTAGCATTTATGGATCTGGAGAAGGCATATGATACGGTTGATAGAGAGTATATGGTGTGGGAGGTAAGCTGCCAGAAGCAGTGAAAAGTTTTTACTGAGGATGTAAGGCATGTGTACAAGTAGGAAGAAAGGAAAGTGACTGGTTCTAAGTGACGGTCAGTCTGCAGCAGGGGTGTGTGATGCCCCCATGGTTGTTTAACTTGTTTATGGATGGGGTGATTAGGGAGGTAAATGCAAGACTTTTGGAGAGAGGGGCAAGTATGCAGTCTTGTGAGGCTGAGAGGGCCTGGGAAGTTTAAAAGTTGTTTGGTGATGATACAGCTCTGGTGGCTGATTCAAGTAGGAAACTACAGAGGTTGGTGACTGAGTTTGTGAAAGGAGAAAGTTGATAGTAAATGTCAATAAGAGCAAGGTTATGAAGTTCAGTTGGGTTGAGGGACAAGTAACAGGGTGGGGGAGGGGACAAAGGTTCTAGGAGCAATGAAGAATGTGTGGAAGGTGAAAATGTTATCTCGGAGAGCAAAAATGGGTATGTTTGAAGGAACAGTAGTTCCAACATTATATGGTTGTGAGGCATGGGTTATGGACAGGGTTGAATGTGTTGGAAATTAAATGTTTGAGGACAATATGTGGTATAAGGTGGCTTGATCAGGTAAGTAATGAAAGAGTAAGAGAGATGTGTGGTAATGAAAAGAGTGTGGTTGAGAGAGCAGAACAGGGTGTGTTGAAATTATATGGACATAGGGAGAGAATGTGTGAGGAAAGATTTACAAAGATTGACCATGTGTCAGAGATAAAGGGAAAAAGAAGCAGGGGACCAAATTGGAGGTGGAAGAAGATAGTGAAAAAGATTTTAAACAACTGGAGCCTCAACATACAGGAAGGTGAGAGGCATGCATGGAATAGAGTGAATTGGAACAATGTGGTATACTGAGGTCGACGTGCTGTTAATGGACTGAACCAGGGCATGTGAAATATCTGGGACAAAACATGGAAAGGCCTGTGGGGCCTGGATGTGGATAGGGAGCTGTGGTTTTGGGGCATTACACATGACAGTTATCATTATACTTGACTGCCATTTCACATCTCAAAGAGGTAGTGCCAAGAAACAGACAAAGAACAGCCCATCCACTCATATGCATATATATATATACATAAACACCCATACACACATATACATGTACATATCAACATATACACAGACATATCCATATATAAACAAGTACACATTCATACTAGCTTGCCTTCATCCATTCCTGCCATTACCCACCCCACAGGAAACAGCATCACTACCCCCGCTTCAGCAAGGCAGCACCAGGAAAACAGACAAATATACAGTGCCAGGGGAAAACTGACATGCCCTACTTACAGTGTCACATTTCATATAAAAATATCAATAAACAAGATAAAGCAAGTACCCCCCCCATACTACATATGACATCCCTTGGCCTTAATTCAATCCTGAAGGCATTTGGGAACAGATGCTGCAAGATGCTGAAGGTATGCAAGGTCAAGGTTGTCCCAGATATCCTGAATGGCGGCCTGGAACTTAGGAATGCTGGAAGTATCCCAACCATACAACTGTGGCTTTATAATCAACCATAAGTTCGCAACAGAGTTAAAGTCAGGTGAGTTGCCAGGCCAGTCCTAAATGCAAGTCACACCACAAAATGCAAACCAGTCACGTATTAGCTTACCAGTGTGGCATGGTGTACCACCTTACATAAAAATATTACAACAAGTCTTCTCAAAAGTCAGGTAATTCATCACAAAACAGCTCCAGGTATCAATTCTGATTCATAGTCACATTTCGAGGTAAAAACACAAGACTTCCAACACCATTATACACAAAAGCTCTCCAAACCATAAGTGAGTCTGGAAATTTTACAGTTGCTTGAATGTACATTGGGTTGTAAAGGGTCACTACTTGGACTCCAGTACACTTTGCCTCTAGAGCTGCCTGTAACATCAAATGTAGCATCACCAGACCACACTTTCTTCCACTTTTCATTGTCCCACTGCAAATATCTCTTGGCAAATGCAAGTATATTCTTGCACTGGCGGTCTGCCAGAAGCGGTTTCTTGGAGTGTCAGAAGCGGTTTCTTGGAAGGCACACACCTCTTGAATTTCAAGTCATCATGAAGCCAGCTATGAATAGTAGGTACAAACACATGACCAAGTAGCCTAAGGTTGTCTTCCTTTAATTGTCATGCTGAAATACATGGATTCTTGTCTACCTGACATTAGATAATCTTCAGAGTGAGTTGGAAAGTGATATGAGGTCATCCAAGCCATTTCTTCTAGGTAGGAAGTCAATGCCATCATTGTCTACAAAGCGCTTTGTCCATCACATGTACGAGTAACTTTTTTCCGTCTACTTCCTGGACACCATCCACTACAAAAGCCAATTCAAAATGACCTCTCATTTCCAAAATGAGATTTCCAAACTAAAGACACTTAACACCTACTCCTTCATCTTTCTGTGCTCACATCACACACACAAGCACCCATCATTAGACCTCCTGACCTACAGTCCTGCCTCTTGGATATGGACAATTCCTTAGTACTGCAAGGAATCATCCTACTTATACAGTACAGTGGATAGAAATCAATATGAACGTTCACTACATCTACAAGTATGCTAAAATGCTTCTAGAATAAGTAGATAAAATACATAATTGAGAAAACAGTAATTTTCTATAATGTAAACAGGACACTCACCAGCCATTTCTAAGTTCAATCAAACCACTTCCTCTTGCTGTAGCAGACTATTATGCTCCAAAATTTACCACAATAATCTAAAAACCTGTGGTATACCTGTAAAAGAAAAAGTAAATACAATAAACTAATAATAGTACAGGTACACCACCGAATTTCTGGCAACTGAAATTACCGCGGCCACCAGACTAGTTTACTGGGCGGCCGCAGTTGGCGTTGTGTGTGGGGCACATTTATTTACATTCTTTGCAATGCACTTGTTGGTGGTGATACCACAATTCTGTGAGATTCTTAGCTTATTTTGCTTAAATTTTACCCTAGCTATGGCTTCTAAGATATATGAGAGTGTCAGTCATGGTGTCAAAGGTAAACAACAGTCCATATCGATACAAGATAAAGTAGAACTGTTGAAAAAATGGGCCTTGGGGTTTAGGAGCATAAGCTGTGTGACATCTACATTATTGGTTCATCAACTGTTTATGATATAAAGAAGCAAAAGGAGAAAATATTGAAATTCTATGCAGACAGTAATTACAAGAAGCAAATGACGATTAAAAAACTATGAAAGATGGTAAGAATACTGAGCACGACTGAGTGATGATGGAATGGTTTCAACAGCGTCGGAGTGATGGAGTGGACTTGTCAGGTAGCATGATAATGGACCAGGCTAAGTTGTTCCATAAAGAAATTAGATTACAGCATTTAATATTTGTTTAATTCAAATTTCTAGCAGTCCATGGTATACTTTAGTCACATGGGAGATGTATAATTAGTAGGTTAGAGGTGTGTTGATAGATTATTATTATGCAACCACGGTGGGTAAGGCAAAATGGTTAATCCAGCAATGCTTTGGAACTGGAAAATCAGTTGTGTATCTGTAATGACAAATATTAATGATAACAATTACTATGTTTTTTCTTATCAAACTTTGTCGCTGTCCCCCACGTTAGCAAGGTAGCACAAGGAAACAGACAAAAAAATGGCCCAACCCACCCACATACACATGTATATACATACACGTCCACACATGCACATATACATACCTATACATTTCAACGTATACATATATACACATGCACATAATTAATACTTAATGCCCTTATTCAATTCCCGTCACCACCCCACCACACATGAAATGACACCCCCGCATGCACCCCAGGAAGAGCTAGGAAAAGACAACAAAGGCCACATTCGTACTCACTCAGTCTCTAGCTGTCATGTCTAATGCACCGAACCCACAGCTTCCTTTCCACATCCAGGCCCCACAAAACTTTCCATGGTTTACCCCAGACCCTTCACATGCCCTGGGTCAATCCATTGACAGCACGTCGACCCTGGTATACCACATAATTCTAATTAACTCCATTCCTTGCAAGCCTTTCACCCTCCTGTATGTTCAGGCCCCAATTGCTCAAAAATCTTTTTCACTCCATCCTTCTACCTCCAATTTGGTCTCCCACTTCTCCTTGTTCCCTCCACCTCTGACACATATATCCTCCTTGTCAATCTTTCCTCACTCATTCTCTCCATGTGACCAAACCATTTCAATGTACCCTCTTCTGCTCTCTCAACCACACTCTTTTTATTACCACACAACTCTCTTACCCTTTCATTACTTACTCGATCAAACACTCACCACATATCGTCCTCAAACATCTCATTTCCAACACATTCACCCTCCTCCACACAACCCTATCTATAGCCCACACCTCACAACCATGTAACATTGTTGGAACCCCTATTCCTTCAAAAATACCCATTTTTGCTTTCCGAGATAATGTTCTCGCCTACCACATATTCTTCAACACTCCCTTCCCCACCCTGTGGCTCACTTCTGCTTCCATGGTTCAATTCGCTGCCAAATCCACTCCCAAATATCTAAAACACTTCACTTCCACCAGTTTATCTCCATTCAAACTTACTTCCCAATTGACTTGTCCCTCAATCCTGCTGTACTTAATTACCTTGCTCTTATTCACATTTACTCTCAGCTTTCTTCTTTCACACACTTCACCAAACTTAGTCACCAGCTTCTGCAGTTTCTCACCCAAATCAGCTACCAGTGCTGTATCATCAGCGAACAACAACTGACTCACTTCCCAAGCTCTCTCATCCACAACAAACTGCATACTTGCTCCTCTCTCCAAAACTCTTGCATACACCTCCCTAACAACGCCATCCATAAACAAATTGAACAACCATGGAGACATCATGCACCCCTGCCGCAAACCGACATTCACTGAGAACCAGTCACTCTCCTCTCTTCCCACCAGTACACATGCCTTTCATCCTCAATAAAAACTTTTCATTGCTTCTAGCAACTTGCCTCTCACAGAATATACTCTTAATACCTTCCACAGAGCATCTCTATCAACTCTTATCATATGCCTTCTCCAGATCCATAAATGCTACATACAAATACATTTGTTTTTCTTAGTACTTCTCACATACATTTTTCAAAGCAAACATCCACACATCCTCTACCACTTCTAAAACCACATTGCTCCTCCCCAATCTGATGCTGTGTACATGCCTTCACCCTCTCTAAAAATACCCTCCTATATAATTTCCCAGGAATACTCAACAAACTTATACCTCTGTAATTTGAACACTCACCTTTATCCCCTTTACTACAATAATAATAATAATAATAATCATTATTAGGGATAGGGTAGAAAAATACTTCCCGCGCATTCCTCACATGTCATAGAAGGTGACTAAAGGGGATGGGAGCGCTAGAAACCCCTCCCTCCTTGTATTCTTCCTTTCTAAAAGGGGAAACAAAAGATGAGCTTGGAAAGGATATAGGGTGTTTTGGTTGAAGTGGTGTGCGAAGTGAGAGGGTTAGGGAGAATGATTTGGTAAACAGATAAGAAGTAGAAAAAGCTTTGCGGAAGATGAAAGCCGGCTAGGCAGTGGGTTTGGATGGTACTGCAGGGGAATTTATTAAAAAAGGGGGTGACTGTGTTGTTGACTGATTGGTAAGGATACTTAATGTATGTATGACTCATGGTGAGGTGCCTGAGGCTTGGCGGAATGCATGCATAGTGCCATTGTACAAAGGCAAAGAGGATGAAGGTGAGTGCTCAAATTACAGAGGTACAAGTTTGTTGATTATTCCTGGGAAACTATATGGGAGGGGAGGGTTTCTAGCCCCCCACTCCCGTCCCCTTTAGTCACCTTCTACGACATGTCAGGAATGCGTGGGAAGTATTCTTTCTCCCCTATCCCTAATAATTATTATTATTATTATAGTAAAGGGGATAAAGGTGAGTGCTCAAATTACAGAGGTATAAATTTGTTGAGTATTCCTGGGAAATTATATAGGAGGGTATTGTTAGAGAAGGTGAAGGCATGTACAGAGCATCAGATTGGGGAAGAGCAATATGGTCTTAGAAGTGGTAGAGGATGTGTGGATCAGGTGTTTGCTTTGAAGAATGTATGTGAGAAATACTAAGAAAAACAAATGGATTTGTATATAGCATTTATGGATCTGGAGAAGGCATATGATAAGAGTTGATAGAGATGCTCTGTGGAAGGTATTAAGAGTATATTCTGTGAGAGGCAAGTTGCTAGAAGCAATGAAAAGTTTTTATCGAGGAGGTAAGGCATGTGTACGAGCAGGAAGAGAGGAAAGTGGTTGGCTCTTAGTGAATGTCGGTTTGCGGCAGGGGTGCATGATGTCTCCATAGCTGTTCAATCTGTTTATGGATGGGGTTGTTAGGGAGGTGTATGCAAGAGTTTTGGACAGAGGGGCAAGTATGCAGTTTGTTGTGGATGAGAGAGCTTGTGAAGTGAATCAGTTGTTGTTCGCTTATGATACAGCACTGGTGGCTGATTCATGTGAGAAACTGCAGAAGCTGGTGACTAAGTTTGGTGAAGTGTGTGAAAGAAGAAAGCTGAGAGTAAATGTGAATAAGAGCAAGGTAATTAGGTACAGCAGGATTGAGGGACAAGTCAACTGGGAGGTAAGTTTGAATGGAGAAAAACTGGAGGAAGTGAAGTGCTTTAGATATCTGGGAGTGGATTTGGCAGCGGATGGAACCATGGAAGAGGAAGTGAGTCACAGGGTGGGGGAGGGGGTAAAAGTTCTGGGAGTGTTGAAAAATGTGTGGAAGGCGAGAACATTATCTCGGAATGCAAAAATGGGTATGTGTGAAGGAATAGTGGTACCAACAATGGTGTACGGTTGTGAGGCGTGGACTATAGTTAGAGTTGTGTGGAGGAGGGTGAATGTGTTGGAAATGAGATGTTAGAGGACAATTTGTGGTGTGAGGTGGTTTGATCGAGTAAGTAATGAAAGGGTAAGAGAGATGTGTGGTAATAAAAAGTGTGTGGTTGAGAGAGCAGAAGAGGGTGTTTTGAAATGATTTGGTCGCATGGAGAGAATGAATGAGGAAAGATCTACAAAGAAGGTATATGTGTCAGAGGTGGAGGGAATGAGGAGAAGTGGGAGACCAAACTGAATGTGGAAGGATGGAGTGAAAAAGATTTTGAGCAATCGGGGCCTTAACATGCAGGAGAGTGAAAGGCGTGCAAGGAATAGAGTGAATTGGAACGATGTGGTATACCGGGGTCGACATGTTGTCAATAAATTGAACCAGGGCATGTGAAGCGTCTGGGGTAAACCATGGAAAGTTTTGTGGGGCCTGGATGTGGAAAGGGAGCTGTGGTTTCGGTGCATTATACATGACAGCTAGAGACTGAGTGTGAACGAATGTGACCTTTGTTGTCTTTTCCTAGTGCTACCTCGCACGCACGCAGGAGGAGGGGGGTTGTCATTCCATGTGTGGCAGGGTGGCGATGGGAATGAATAAAGGCAGCAAGTATGAATTATGTACATGTGTATATATGTATATGTCTGTGTATGTACATATATGTATACGTTGAAATGTATAGGTATGTATATGTGCGTGTGTGGACGTGTATGTATATACATGTGTATGTGGGTGGGTTGGGCCATTCTTTCGTCTGTTTCCTTGCACTACCTCGCTAAAGCGGGAGACAGCAACAAAGTATAATAAATTAACAAATAAAAGCAATGCAATGCTAATATGAACACCAATTTCATTAATGAACATGGTCTCCTACAGAATTACAAATGCATTTCAGTGCATTTGTGTGTTTAGGAGTACAAGAAACCTTGAACTGGTTGATGGTTCCAGAGAGCCTTTCTTTTTTTTCATCCTATCATTATATATAATAATGAAGGGGGCTCTGAAAATCTGGAATATGTGGAGTACATTAACAGAAAACTAAATAAACTATTTCTAAATTGAAAACCTTACATATGTTCCCTAGCAACAAGATTTACCAGTTTCTAATGTTATAATCTAAAACATCAAAGTTAATGTCACGTACTGCATCCTACTACATGGTGACAAATTTTCTCAACACCTGACACATTTGATAAAACACATTTTCATTCACAAATGCTCACATTAACCAGCAGCTACAATCAAATGCAAAATCACAACCACTATTTTTCTCTTTTAGTAAAATCAATGGAAAATGGCTGCTAAAAGTTGGGTATGGTAAATTAATCAACCCTACATTTTCCTTATCTTTTTAACCCCTGCCATTGTCAACTTACCGACTTAACTGGGTAAAATTATAAAAGCCCCAACACATCTGAAATTGGTTGCTGGTTCCAGAGACTTTCATTTTCTTGTCATACAGTATCAAACAATAGTGGAGAGGGCCATGAAAATCCTAATTATGTAGATTAATATGAAATTGAATTAATCATAAAATGAAAACCTCACCTACAATCCCCTAGCATCAGAGAGATTTATCAATTTCTAAGGTTATAATCAAAACACATCAAAGCTAATGTCAACTACTGAATCCTACCACATGGTGGCAGATGTTCACAAACCCTGATACTTTTGTTAAAATATGATTCTGTTCACAAATGTACACAATACCCAGGAACTACGTGTAATTGAGAGATCATAACAACCACTCATTTACTAAACTATAAAGGTAAATGGCTACTAAAAATTGGGTATGGTAAATCAATCACCATGCCTACAATTTCCTTACCTTTACAACCCTCACCATTATCACCTTATCTATCATAACAGGGCAATATGATCAAGATCTAACTTACACTCTCGTCCTTACTTTTCCACACACAATACAAAGCTACCAAAAGTCTGCGACATTCCAAAATTAATTTTGTGGAGCCCTTAAGCAGTATTATTGTCGTTTCGGATACATATCAAATTTTGGTAGGTTAGGTTAGACTTGCATGGTTAGGTCTGGTTTGGCTGAAATTGTTTATCCTTTGGTTTTGGTGTCTTCTGAACGATTCTGGCCTTCAATTCTATTGCAAATCACCACTTTCTGTGATTTCCTCCTTCCAAAAACCCCTCTTATATCATGGGGTATGAAAGAAGCTGCGATGTGCAGTAGAAATGGTCAGAATCATGCAAAAAAAAACATCAAAAACCATGGAAAAACAATTTTAACTTCCAAATTGGTGGATGTCCGAAACTGCAATTTCAACCCATTAAGCTACTTATTCATCATATTCATGTTGGCTATAATTAACTTATTATATCAGAACATACGAGAATTAAGAGGTGCCATGAACTAAATAATCCATTCTAGTTGTTTGCGTGTCTCTATTAACACATATATATTAGGCTGTGTGTGTGTGTGTGTGTGTGTGTACAAATAAAGAAGTACATACATGATAACACACAATGTTAAGAGACGGAGCAACACGTGTAAAAGTCTCTCCCCGTAACACACAGAAAGTAATCAGTGCTGAGTACCACAACGGCCACCCTACACTCAACTACTTAACAATCGCCTAAACTTGCCAGCAATACGTAAAATGAAATCTATGCTGGAAAACAACCTTACCACCGATAACAATATATGGGGCGCCAAAAATATAATAACAACAATAAAGATCAGGACGTTATGGGACGAGGTCCACCACAACACGTTGTCAGTAAACAAATGGTCACTTATTTCCCTTTAAATTCTATATTGTCAGTTTGTCCTCGGAGAAAGGAATGCACAGACTGCATCAAAAAGACGTCAAAAGTAGATAAAATAAAATCACTATGAACCAATTCATTTCGAATTACTGATTAAATTTACAGGTATTGGTTGATGTTAGATATCTGCTGCTATTGCTGCCGTCTGTGTTCAAATTGCCGGACGCAGCCCGCCACCATCCTGTGGGTGTGAATGTGTTTATTTTGGCAAACTCCTTAAGCAGTAAACATATCTATGCATTTTACCGAAAATTGCATATGTACCCATTTGTACGTACATTCTGGTGCGGGAAATCTACATTTGTAGGGTTCCACCTTTTTAACGACCCCCAGACTTCCAAAGCCATTACATAGATTATTCACATCTGGGCCTTATTTCAAGTGTCCCAAATATAATTCATTTGTTTGAAATAAACTCGTTCAGCTACGTCATCCCTCTAACAGTGAAGCTTGTCTCGATAAGTTGAGACTCGTTCAGCTACGTCATCCCTTTAACAGTGAAGCTTGTCTCGATAAGTTGATGCAATGTTAGTTATACCTTACTTGCCTTTACATATAGTCAAGAACGAATCCGGTCTTTGATATGTGTTATTAACATAGATCAGGAATACTTATGGTCCTAATGATTATCTCAACGGCATGCATTGGTGACCTACAAATCAACTGAAAAATGCTTCTCTCATGCGCCTTCCATCATCATCATCCATGGAAAGATTATTCAGCTAAATATTTTCACTCTGTTAAAGGGGTCTTCTCATTCACCCCTTTCTAAAATCCTATCTTCCTAACTTCTGTAGAACGGTGTCAAACGCCTTCTTACAGTCCAATAAAACAAACTAACTATTCATCTTTTGTCTAAAACTTGTCTATCACACAAGTCTCAAAGATATGTTACCAACGACCTTCAACTGAGCCCATGTTTTTTCTTTTTGTGTCTTCTTTGTAGGTAATCATCCATACGCCATCCCTTATCACTTTTATTATGCATGTAGTCTACATTCGTTGGAGGTACTGGTCACTGCAGTCCCCCTTCTCGAATATGGGCATTAAATTTGCTCTCTTCCACTCCCATGGCATTAAACTATCTCCCAACGAATTTTACATATTTCAAGCGGCCTGCAGGATGTTAGCCAAGATTTGGTAAAGGGGGAAGAGGTCGTCTGGATAATATGGACATTCAAGGGGTAAAGGTGAATTATGAAGCTGCTGCGAAAGTGATAAGCTTAAAGCTAAAAGGTTTTCAAATTATTTGGACACAGAATTAATCTACCACTATAAGACAAATCCTCATATAATTGATGCAACTTCAGTTGAGGTATGTTAATTATGCTACGGACGACTAGTTTTCATTGAAATTTTATTTGTGATTCTTGATAATACAGCTGCTAGTAAAAATCAATGATGTATTATTCGCTGAAACAAATCAGTAAGCTTTTGCAGATGGAGAAAATTTCATTATAAACGTTGTGTCAGTGTATCGAGGTGGTGAAACTGACAAAGTTATTTCATTACTCTGATTTTATTCGTCACTGAAAGTTGAATACGAAAATACACATTTTACCTTTCGCGTTTAAAATAATGTAAGAGTAACAGAGTATATTAATCATCTGACTTGCTTTGGGTAGATTACTGTCTAATGTCGTGATTATGCCACAATAGCAGCGGCTGTTGTTGCGGGAATGACAGCATATATCCCTCCTCAGGACCTCTTTATCCACATGGTGCAACCGTTCCTGTTCTGAGGCCATTCAGGCAAATGGGGCTTCAATTCGAAAATTCTCCTTCCTGTGACTCCCACTCACTATTTATCAAAGCCTGTAATCATTGCAAGTACATTATCCTTGAGGCAAAGCGTTCATTTAATCAAAGGAAACACGATAACCTCTACTCTTCATGCAAACCCCGACCTTCATAGACTTTAAAGCGGTGGTGGGATTTGCGGGGAGTAATGATGGATTGAGCTATGGCAGCGAGGATTTTCTTTTCCCTGGTAGGTTTAACTATGCTGCAAAGGTCAAGCTTGAGCTCCCAGACGAACACATGCAGCCTATTTTCTCTCCAATAATTTTCGTTCTTCCTTTCTCGTTCTATCAAAACTGAAATTGGTCATTTATTTGGGTTAAAAGGAATTTCTAAAGTAGAACATTCTAAACTATTAAGAACGCTGAATAGCCTTAGATGCTCCAGGGCTTGGCTTATAAGCCTAAATCTTATAATCCAATCCAATCCTCTTCATCCACTGATAGGTCTTTCTGGTCTTTAGCTAAGGGTATCGCTGACAACTTCAGTTGCTCTAACTTCCCACACTCTTTCTTCTCTAACTTGGATGTTTCTTTGTACCCTGATGCTTCTGTTACTAATCCTATGCCCCTCTCCATAATCTCTTTTTGAATTGTCTGAAAAGTGCTTCTCTCTCTGGACACGAGCAAGGCTGATGAAACTGATGGCATTCAACCCTTGAAATGAAAGACTGTGCCTCTGAAGTTGCACCTGTCCTTGCTCATCTGTTCCATTTCAGTTTAAAATCCACAACTTATCCTTTTCAATAGAAGCAAGCATGGGTACATCCCATCCCTAAGAAGGATAACTGTTCTAACCCTTCTTAACTATAGTCTTGTTGCTTTGACATCTACCACTTCCAAGGTCTCTGAATCCCACCTTAACTCCCATATCCTCAAACATCTTGACTATTACTATCTTCTCTATGATCACCAGGATGGCTTCCATAAGGTGAGAGCCACTGGTGATATCTTTTCCTGTGATGTCTGGTCATCTATGAAAGATTTTGGAGGATCCTATAACACCAAGTTCCTGGCATCATGGGGTGCTAAGAATCTAAGTTTCCACCTGACTCTAATGCCAATGAGAGGGAGGACTCAGATATGAGTAGTACCAGTCCCTCCCAAGATCTTTCCCTCTCTGATAGACCTAGCTTTTTCAATTCACTATAACAGCATTCGTGTTGTCTCTTGTAACCTCTCATCTATTGAACACCATCTGTCTTTTACCTTTCCTAATATCTTACTTCTCTCCGAGATCCAATTGACTGATGTTCTCGCTAGTCCTTTCTTCATATCCACCTATAATCTCTACTCACAATTCCCGATCAAAGGTGTCCGTGCATGTTCCAATACCAACATGCCTGTAGCAAGCCTTGAGGACATACTGCTATCCTAATTCTACAATCTTTTATCTTCCTTCAAAGATCTAAACTCTTGTCACAAGACTGTGAAATCCTCTCACCTATAAGATGAGATCCCCTCCACAGGGAATTTGAATGTCACTGCAGGGAATAGTTAAATTCCTCCCAAACAGATGGTTGGAAGGACTGAAGCCCCCTCATTCTCCATTCTCAATGATCTAAAGCAAATTAACTCCCATCCCATTCCTGATTGCTTTGACCAGTCCCCTAATGTTCTGGATCTGTTTTTCACCTCTAATCCTTTGAGCTGTAACAAAACAATCTTGCTTCAAGTTAGTTCATCTGACCACACTCATAAATGTATCTATTTCAATGACACTTCCCTACCAGCAATCAATCTTAAATATAAATAGTGGCACCTCAGCAAAGACGACTGCAATAACTTACAAAAATTCTTTTTTGACTTCACCTTGGCTAAATTACTGTCTCTTATCTGATGATGCTTCTGTCTCTGCCAAATGCACAGCAGAGGTTGTTGTAGAAGGAATGGAAACATTTATCTCTTCTTTCCCCATGACAACCTCTTCCAATCCGTGGTTCATAGGTTCCTGTCCTGAGGCCATTCAGGCAAGGTATCAGGCACATGGGGCTTGGAAAAACTTTCTTTCCTCCAACTCCTATCCAGGATTTTTCACAAACAGTAATTACTGCAAGTACTTTACCTTGAGTCAAAGCATCCTTTATTCAAAGAAAGTGCAATAACTTCTGGTCATCCACTGGTCTGTAGCTAGGGGTATCACTAACTATTGTCAATCTACCTTTCCATCACTTTTCCGTTCTTACGGTTCTGTAGCTGTCTCTCCCATAGGTAAAGCAACTCTGTTTGGTTGCCATTTCTCCTGTAATTCTACCTTGGATGACTCTGACACTCCTTCACCCCCAGATGCTCCTCTTACTAATCCTGTGCCCCTTCCCATAATCTCTTTAAGCTGTCCAAATAGTGCTTCTCTCTCTGGACACAAGTAAGGCTTATGGACCTAGTGGCATCCATCCCCATGTACTGGAAGTGTGCCTCTGAACATGCATCTGTTCTTGCTTGTCCTTTCCATTTCTATTTAAAAACCAGAACTTTTCTTTCTTGGAAGCATGCATTGGTACATCCTATCCCTAAGAAGGGTGACCTTTCTAACCCCTCTAACTATGGTTCTGGTGCTTTGACATCTTCCATCTCCCAAGTCTTTATATTCCTCTTCAAATCTTATTTCTTCATATATCTTGAACCTCAGTCTTCTCTCTGATCACCAGCATAGATTCCATAAAGCACGATCCAGTGCTGACATTCTCTCCAATCTTACTTCCATCTGGTCATCATCCCTGGAAGATTTTGGGGAATCCTGTGTAGTTTCCCTTGACATATCCAAAGCTTTTGACAGGGTTTAGCATCAGGATCTCCTTTCTAAGCTACCTTCTTTTGACTTTTCTCCCTCACTTTGTTCCCTTATGTCTAGCTTACTCTCTACACGATCAGTCTGGGTGGTTGTTGATGAATCAGCCTTCCCACCTTTCTCCGTCGACAACAGTGTCCCTCAAGGGTCTACTCTGTCTCGTACACTTTTTCTTCTTTTTATCAATGATTTCCCCTCTTCCATAAATGACCAAATGCACTCATAAGCTGAAAACTCAACACTGCATTCCTCCTCATCCTTCAATTTGGCTCCTTTTCTCACTCAATCTGCATCTCATCTCTACACAACTTCCTCAATAAACTCAGATTTGCATGGGATATCTCAATGAGGTTGAAGAAATCTGTTTTATTTTAATGCCACCAAGTGCCAGTTTCTACCCATTTCTCTATTGATAATTCCTAACAATTTTCATCTCTCCTTTGATGGTTCTGTAATTCCACCTCTTATCTCAATGATCATACTTGATATTATTGTAACATTCACTCTTTCTTGGAAGCCCCACATTATGGAAATAACTACGTTTCATTCTGAGAAACTGGTAATCTTTTTCAGATGTCAGAATTTCTTTTGTTCTGAGCAAATGCTCCATTTATAGAAAGGATTGATCCATCCTTGTATGGAGTACTGCTCTCACATCGTGAGTGATTCTACCTTGCAGCCTCACTTGACAAAATCGAGTCAAAAGTGACTTATAAACCCTTCCAGGCTAACTTCAAAACTTGACCTGCTTGTCCTATGCCACTGAGTTGGTTGACTTTCCTTCTTCTATAAGTGTTACTTTGGTTTTTGCTCCCAAGAGCTGGCGGCTTGTGTGCCTCCAGTATTAGGTAAACCAAGCAATACTCGACAAGCTGCTGTGTCCCATGATTACTGTGTGGCGGTTGACAACTCACAGGTAGGCTGTTTTGATAACAGTTTCTTTCCCTACACCTCAAGCTTTGGAAATTTCTACTTTGACATGCCTTTCCCAATAACTATGGCTTGGCACATATCATAAACCAGGTTTTTGCTTCATCAAAAATTCTTAAATGTTTTTGCTGTCTCTTTTTTTCCTTTTCATAATCCTTTCTATATTTTAATTAAGGCCTTGCCTTGATGTGGACTTTTCTTTGTGATGACTAGAGCCTCCAACATGAAAAAAAAAAACTTGTGATACAGGCACTAAGCTTGATACAGTGTGAAGTCTGTATCCCTACATAAATATTTATTTATTTATTTATTTTGCTTTGTCGCTGTCTCCCGCGTTAGCGAGGTAGCGCAAGAAAACAGACGAAAGAATGGCCCAACCCACCCACATACACATGTATATACATACACGTCCACACACACAAATATACATACCTATACATCTCAATGTACACATATATACATACACACACAGATATGTACACATGTACATAATTCATACTGTCTGCCTTTATTTATTCCCATCGCCACCTCGCCACACATGGAATAACCACCCCCTCCCCCCTCATGTGTGCGAGGTGGCGCTAGGAAAAGACAACAAAGGCCACATTCGTTCACACTCAGTCTCTAGCTGTCATGTAATAATGCACCAAAACCACAGCTCCCTTTCCACATCCAGGCCCTACAGAACTTTCCATGGTTTACCCCAGACGCTTCACATGCCCTGGTTCAATCCACTGACAGCACGTCGACCCCGGTATACCACATTGTTCCAATTCACTCTATTCCTTGCACGCCTTTCACCCTCATGCATGTTCAGGCCCCGATCACTCAAAATCTTTTTCACTCCATCTTTCCACCTCCAATTTGGTCTCCCACTTCTCCTCGTTCCCTCCACCTTTGACACACATCTCCTCTTGGTCAATCTTTCCTCACTCATTCTCTCCATGTGACCAAACCATTTCAAAACACCCTCTTCTGCTCTCTCAACCACACTTTTTATTTGCACACATCTCTCTTACCCTTACATTACTTACTCGATCAAACCACCTCACACCCCATATTGTCCTCAAACATCTCATTTCCAGCACATCCACCCTCCTGCGCACAACTCTATCCATAGCCCAAGCCTTGCAACCATACAACATTGTTGGAACCACTATTCCTTCAAACATACCCATTTTTGCTTTCCGAGATAATGTTCTCGACTTCCAAACATTTTTCAAGGCTCCCAGAATTTTCGCCCCCTCCCCCACCCTAAGATTCACTTCCGCTTTCATGGTTCCATCCACTGCCAGATCCACTCCCAGATATCTAAAACACTTTACTTCCTCCAGTTTTTCTCCATTCAAACATACCTCCCAATTGACTTGACCCTCAACCCTACTGTACCTAATAACCTTGCTCTTATTCGCATTTACTCTTAACTTTCTTCTTTCACACACTTTACCAAACTCAGTCACCAGCTTCTGCAGTTTCTCACATGAATCAGCCACCAGCGCTGTATCATCAGCGAACAACAACTGACTCACTTCCCAAGCTCTCTCATCCACAACAGACTTCATACTTGCCCCTCTTTCCAAAACTCTTGCATTCACCTCCCTAACAACCCCATCCATAAACAAATTAAACAACCATGGAGACATCACACACCCTTGCCGCAAACCTACATTCACTGAGAACCAATCACTTTCCTCTCTTCCTACACATACACATGCCTTACATCCTCGATAAAAACTTTTCAGTGCTTCTAACAACTTGCCTCCCACACCATATATTCTTAATACCTTTCACAGAGCATCTCTTTCAATATATGGACAGAAAATATGGTAGAGGAAAAAAAAAGACAATCCTGTACAGATAACAGAGGTGAAAATTTTGTGTGTAAAGTGTATGCAAATATCAGGAAAATCACTTTTCACATCCAAGAAACTGAGACTGAATTAATTGCATCTGTAATGAGTGTCACACAAATGAACCAACTAGTGTACATTTAAAAGCTCAGAAAAATTTTAGAAAACAAACTGGCTAAAACTCATATCACAGCATATTGCTGAAAAAGCAAATGAAAACTTTAAAAATTTGTAACAACCTGAATCTATCTCATCTAAAAGCGGCTTGTACAGTTTACCATTCTGCATATTACAAAACTCATATCACAGCACATTGCTGAAAAAGTAAATGAAAACTTCAGAAATTTGTTACAACTTGAATCTATCTCACCTAAAAGCAGCTTGTGCAGTTTACCATCCTGCTTACTATTTGACTCTAAATGAAACTTTTCTAACTACTTTGACTTGCTGGAACTTCAAAACAAAAATGGTGCTGACATTGGAATTGGGTTGCATTCCTAATGCAGTGCCATAAAAATTATTGACAAAACAGAAGTTCAGATGTGGAAGAAAATTTACCTACATATCGTGAATAAGAGCAAGGTTATTAGGTACAGTAGGGTTGAGGGTCAAGTCAATTGGGAGGTAAGTTTGAATGGAGAAAAACTGGAGGAAGTAAAGTGTTGTAGATATCTGGGAGTGGATCTGGCAGCGGATGGAACCATGGAAGCGGAAGTGGATCATAGGGTGGGGGAGGGGGTGAAAATCCTGGGAGCCTTGAAGAATGCGTGGAAGTCGAGAACATTATCTCGGAAAGCAAAAATGGGTATGTTTGAAGGAATAGTGGTTCCAACAATGTTGTATGGTTGCGAGGCGTGGGCTATGGATAGAGTTGTGTGCAGGAGGATGGATGTGCTGGAAATGAGATGTTTGAGGACTATGTGTGGTGTGAGGTGGTTTGATCGAGTAAGTAACGTAAGGGTAAGAGAGATGTGTGGAAATAAAAAGAGCGTGGTTGAGAGAGCAGAAGAGGATGTTTTGAAATGGTTTGGGCACATGGAAAGAATGAGTGAGGAAAGATTGACCAAGAGGATATATGTGTCGGAGGTGGAGGGAACGAGAAGTGGGAGACCAAATTGGAGGTGGAAAGATGGAGTGAAAAAGATTTTGTGTGATCGGGGCCTGAACATGCAGGAGGGTGAAAGGAGGGCAAGGAATAGAGTGAATTGGATCGATGTGGTATACCGGGGTTGACGTGCTGTCAGTGGATTGAATCAGGGCATGTGAAGCGTCTGGGGTAAACCATGGAAAGCTGTGTAGGTATGTATATTTGCGTGTGTGGACGTATGTATATACATGTGTATGGGGGTGGGTTGGGCCATTTCTTTCATCTGTTTCCTTGTGCTACCTCGCAAACACGGGAGACAGCGGGAAAAAAAAAAAAAAAAAAAAAAAATCGTATCATATACATGTGTACACGAGTGGATGGGCCATTCTTCGTCTGGTTCCTGGCACTACCTCGCTGATGCGGGAAACAGTGAGTAAGTATAATAGTTAATCAAAGAAATATAGTAAAATATTTATTCTTATTGATGAGTCTGCACACCTAAGTAGCAACACTGAACTGGTAGTGTAATCTGAAATGTGAGTAATGACAATAATGAACTGCATTTCAAGTTTTATAGATTTGACTAAATTTCACGAGGCCAAGACAGTAGCTATCTTCTTCAATATCTCGAGAGAATGATTTTGATAGCCCCAATTGAAACAATCTTTTAATATTTACTAGTGATGGAGTGAGTGGTGTGCTAGGCACCAAATCAGGTGTAGCCAACACAATCAGGGAGCAATACCCAGATAATATCATTATTTGGGCATCACATGGGTGGCAATCTAATTTTCAAATGTGATGCATCACAAAGTGTTATGTGCTCACTTTGAACTCACAGTAAAAGATGAAGCAACGTAAAGTCTGCATCTGACAGGAAAATCTACAAGGGACTGTTAACACAATAGGATTTCCCTCACAAAAGTTCCTCATGGGTTTAACACTGAAGAAATCAATATGACTATTGTGTCTAAAGGCAAACTAATCCTCCTAAACCTATAATTTTTGCCTGGGCTGCTTACTGTATGATTGTTGGGTCTCTATGAACAAGCAATGACTAGTCTTAAAGATATCATGGTGGTAAGGGAAAGTAAGTTCCAGGAAATACTCCAGTCTGAGGCTAAAATAGTGTTTTAACCTGCTTTAGAGCAAGTGCTTTCTCAACTGCTTACAGAGCTCTGTCATTATATGAAAAATAAGGATGTTTGAAAGGGAGGTTTAGATCTGTGAACATGAAATGATTGGAAAAATAATGAATGCTGTTCTAAGATGGTATGGAAATACAGTATGGAAAGGGTGGTTGGTGAGAGGGTGACGATGTATGTGAATGTGGTATAGGGAAGAGGGATAAAGGGAAAACAAAGTAAGTGTTGGAAAGATACCTTCCTACTCCAGGGACTCCTTTTATGGGGATCCCAGAGCACTCATGACACTGGCCACCTCAAACAGGAAGTAGCACAGGTCAAGGCCAGGTGAGCTGTTATGTGAATTTATATATAAGGTGAAGGATAATTGGGTCGTAATTGGTTATGACACTAACCTCTCAGATGAAACCTGCTTGTGCAAGAGGGATCCTGTGATACAGTATGCTAATTTTGCATCTGTATAGTTGGAAAAATGGATGGTGTCCAAAGAAGCAAATGAGAAAGTGTAACTCATACATACCCAAGGAGCGTAGTTCCAGGAGGGTGTATGCTTGGTAGAGTGAAGAGGGGAGAGCAACTGGTTATTTAGTGATTACTGAATCATTACTGTGTGTCTTTTTTTCTGTCTAGGAGATGAGATATGTGGGCATAGACTGCTCAAGTGTGAGGCAAGGTTAAATTTTATATCTACTTCATCGTTTGTTGTTGGTTATGGGGCACATCGGGTGTAAGCAGTTCTAGTGTTGATGCAAAAGGTTTCTGGTTGGTTCTGTGGTAGCTTGAGGGAAGCAGTTCTAGTGCTGTTGCAAAGAATTTGAGTGCTGAGCATATTCAAGTGAAAATGTATTGGAATGATTTTTATTTTGCTGTGCACAATGATTGTGTTTGCTTGTTTGGCAGCCTGTAACTGATATGAGACCATTATTTTCTATAATCTGCAACTTTGATATGTTTGCTTTTCACAGGGTTGAAATATAAGATGCAGGAAGTGGATGAGAGAAGTATAAACATGCAAGAATATATAGATTTGAGCAAAGACAGACTACATAAAGATAATTCTGCTTGAGTCAGAGGGGTGAACAATGAGAGAGTGTACTAGATACTGATGGAAACAGACATATCATTAGTGGTAATGGCATTAATGAGTTACACTGTTTCTGTGATATTTTATTTCCAAACATTTAAAAACAGTCATACCATAATCATATATGCCATGATATATACAGATATGCTAATTACTAACAATTTCCTTTGAATGGTTTATATCTGACTTGAAATGAATAACATAAACATTAAAAAATACACATCTAAGTTCCATTAAAAAATGACTTGCCAAAAACTATAAAATAAAAGGATTATGGAAGAAAGAATCTGTACATACAAGGAGCTCTTAAAAAATGCACGTCATTTAATGAACAAATAATAGTAATTATTGGAAATAAACAAACATACAAACATGCACATATAAATTTGCATCACTGCACACATATACACAAAATACAGAGTGACACACAAACACATATGTACAGATACAATTCTAGTATATTACAAACAAGGGTTAATGGAGGGCGACAAAAGTCTGTACCTTAACCCTTTAACTGCTCTCCATATATGTATATTTTTATTCATTTATTTATATATTTTGCTTTGTCTCTGTCTCCCGCATTAGCGAGGTAGCACGAGGAAACAGATGAAAGAATGGCCCAACCCACCCACATACACATGTATATACATACAAGTCCACACATGCAAATATACATACCTATACATCTCAACGCATACATATATATACACACACAGACATATACATATACATACACTTTGCGGAAGATGAAAGCCGGCAAGGCAGCGGGTTTGGATGGTATTGCAGTGGAATTTATTAAAAAAGGGGGTGACTGTATTGTTGACTGGTTGGTAAGGTTATTTAATGTATGTATGACTCATGGTGAGGTGCCTGAGGATTGGCGGAATGCGTGCATAGTGCCATTGTACAAAGGCAAAGGGGATAAGAGTGAGTGCTCAAATTACAGAGGTATAAGTTTGTTGAGTATTCCTGGTAAATTATATGGGAGGGTACTGATTGAGAGGGTGAAGGCATGTACAGAGCATCAGATTGGGGAAGAGCAGTGTGGTTTCAGAAGTGGTAGAGGATGTGTGGATCAGGTGTTTGCTTTGAAGAATGTATGTGAGAAATACTTAGAAAAGCAAATGGATTTGTATGTAGCATTTATGGATCTGGAGAAGGCATATGATAGAGTTGATAGAGATGCTCTGTGGAAGGTATTAAGAATATATGGTGTGGGAGGAAAGTTGTTAAAAGCAGTGAAAAGTTTTTATCGAGGATGTAAGGCATGTGTACATGTAGGAAGAGAGGAAAGTGATTGGTTCTCAGTGAATGTAGGTTTGCGGCAGGGGTGTGTGATGTCTCCATGGTTGTTTAATTTGTTTATGGATGGGGTTGTTAGGGAGGTAAATGCAAGAGTTTCGGAAAGAGGGGCGAGTATGAAGTCTGTTGGGGATGAGAGAGCTTGGGAAGTGAGTCAGTTGTTGTTCGCTGATGATACAGCGCTGGTGGCTGATTCATGTGAGAAACTGCAGAAGCTGGTGACTGAGTTTGGAAAAGTGTGTGGAAGAAGAAAGTTAAGAGTAAATGTGAATAAGAGCAAGGTTATTAGGTACAGTAGGGTTGAGGGTCAAGTCAATTGGGAGGTGAGTTTGAATGGAGAAAAACTGGAGGAAGTGAAGTGTTTTAGATATCTGGGAGTGGATCTGGCAGCGGATGGAACCATGGAAGCGGAAGTGGATCATAGGGTGGGGGAGGGGGCGAAAATCCTGGGGGCCTTGAAGAATGTGTGGAAGTCGAGAACATTATCTCGGAAAGCAAAAATGGGTATGTTTGAAGGAATAGTGGTTCCAACAATGCTGTATGGTTGCGAGGCGTGGGCTATGGATAGAGTTGTGCGCAGGAGGATGGATGTGCTGGAAATGAGATGTTTGAGGACAATGTGTGGTGTGAGGTGGTTTGATCGAGTGAGTAACGTAAGGGTAAGAGAGATGTGTGGACATAAAAAGAGCGTGGTTGAGAGAGCAGAAGAGGGTGTTTTGAAGTGGTTTGGGCACATGGAGAGGATGAGTGAGGAAAGATTGACCAAGAGGATATATGTGTCGGAGGTGGAGGGAACAAGGAGAAGAGGGAGACCAAATTGGAGGTGGAAAGATGGAGTGAAAAAGATTTTGTGTGATCGGGGCCTGAACATGCAGGAGGGTGAAAGGAGGGCAAGGAATAGAGTGAATTGGAGCGATGTGGTATACCGGGGTTGACGTGCTGTCAGTGGATTGAAGCAGGGCATGTGAAGCGTCTGGGGTAAACCATGGAGAGCTGTGTAGGTATGTATATTTGCGTGTGTGGACGTATGTATATACATGTGTATGGGGGGGGGTTGGGCCATTTCTTTCGTCTGTTTCCTTGCGCTACCTCGCAAACGCGGGAGACAGCGAAAAAAAAAAAAAAAACATAATTCATACTGTCTGCCTTTATTCATTCCCATCGCCACCCCGCCACACATGAAATAACAGCCCCCTCCCCCCGAATGTGCACGAGGTAGTGCTAGGAAAAGACAGCAAAGGCCACTTTCACTCACACTCAGTCTTTAGCTGTCATGTAATAATGCACCAAAACCACAGCTCCCTTTCCACATCCAGCCCCCACAGAACTTTCCATAGTTTACCCAGATGCTTCACAAGCCCTCATTCAATCCATTGACAGCACGTCGGCCCAAGTACACCACATTGTTCCAATTCACTCTATTCCTTGCACGCCTTTCACCCTCATGCATGTTCAGGCCCCGATCACTCAAAATCTTTTTCACTCCATCTTTCCACCTCCAATTTGGTCTCCCACTTCTCCTCGTTCCCTCCACCTTTGACACACATCTCCTCTTGGTCAATCTTTCCTCACTCATTCTCTCCATGTGACCAAACCATTTCAAAACACCCTCTTCTGCTCTCTCAACCACACTTTTTATTTGCACACATCTCTCTTACCCTTACATTACTTACTCGATCAAACCACCTCACACCCCATATTGTCCTCAAACATCTCATTTCCAGCACATCCACCCTCCTGCGCACAACTCTATCCATAGCCCAAGCCTTGCAACCATACAACATTGTTGGAACCACTATTCCTTCAAACATACCCATTTTTGCTTTCCGAGATAATGTTCTCGACTTCCAAACATTTTTCAAGGCTCCCAGAATTTTCGCCCCCTCCCCCACCCTAAGATTCACTTCCGCTTTCATGGTTCCATCCACTGCCAGATCCACTCCCAGATATCTAAAACACTTTACTTCCTCCAGTTTTTCTCCATTCAAACATACCTCCCAATTGACTTGACCCTCAACCCTACTGTACCTAATAACCTTGCTCTTATTCGCATTTACTCTTAACTTTCTTCTTTCACACACTTTACCAAACTCAGTCACCAGCTTCTGCAGTTTCTCACATGAATCAGCCACCAGCGCTGTATCATCAGCGAACAACAACTGACTCACTTCCCAAGCTCTCTCATCCACAACAGACTTCATACTTGCCCCTCTTTCCAAAACTCTTGCATTCACCTCCCTAACAACCCCATCCATAAACAAATTAAACAACCATGGAGACATCACACACCCTTGCCGCAAACCTACATTCACTGAGAACCAATCACTTTCCTCTCTTCCTACACATACACATGCCTTACATCCTCGATAAAAACTTTTCAGTGCTTCTAACAACTTGCCTCCCACACCATATATTCTTAATACCTTTCACAGAGCATCTCTTTCAATATATGGACAGAAAATATGGTAGAGGAAAAAAAAAGACAATCCTGTACAGATAACAGAGGTGAAAATTTTGTGTGTAAAGTGTATGCAAATATCAGGAAAATCACTTTTCACATCCAAGAAACTGAGACTGAATTAATTGCATCTGTAATGAGTGTCACACAAATGAACCAACTAGTGTACATTTAAAAGCTCAGAAAAATTTTAGAAAACAAACTGGCTAAAACTCATATCACAGCATATTGCTGAAAAAGCAAATGAAAACTTTAAAAATTTGTAACAACCTGAATCTATCTCATCTAAAAGCGGCTTGTACAGTTTACCATTCTGCATATTACAAAACTCATATCACAGCACATTGCTGAAAAAGTAAATGAAAACTTCAGAAATTTGTTACAACTTGAATCTATCTCACCTAAAAGCAGCTTGTGCAGTTTACCATCCTGCTTACTATTTGACTCTAAATGAAACTTTTCTAACTACTTTGACTTGCTGGAACTTCAAAACAAAAATGGTGCTGACATTGGAATTGGGTTGCATTCCTAATGCAGTGCCATAAAAATTATTGACAAAACAGAAGTTCAGATGTGGAAGAAAATTTACCTACATATCGTGAATAAGAGCAAGGTTATTAGGTACAGTAGGGTTGAGGGTCAAGTCAATTGGGAGGTAAGTTTGAATGGAGAAAAACTGGAGGAAGTAAAGTGTTGTAGATATCTGGGAGTGGATCTGGCAGCGGATGGAACCATGGAAGCGGAAGTGGATCATAGGGTGGGGGAGGGGGTGAAAATCCTGGGAGCCTTGAAGAATGCGTGGAAGTCGAGAACATTATCTCGGAAAGCAAAAATGGGTATGTTTGAAGGAATAGTGGTTCCAACAATGTTGTATGGTTGCGAGGCGTGGGCTATGGATAGAGTTGTGTGCAGGAGGATGGATGTGCTGGAAATGAGATGTTTGAGGACTATGTGTGGTGTGAGGTGGTTTGATCGAGTAAGTAACGTAAGGGTAAGAGAGATGTGTGGAAATAAAAAGAGCGTGGTTGAGAGAGCAGAAGAGGATGTTTTGAAATGGTTTGGGCACATGGAAAGAATGAGTGAGGAAAGATTGACCAAGAGGATATATGTGTCGGAGGTGGAGGGAACGAGAAGTGGGAGACCAAATTGGAGGTGGAAAGATGGAGTGAAAAAGATTTTGTGTGATCGGGGCCTGAACATGCAGGAGGGTGAAAGGAGGGCAAGGAATAGAGTGAATTGGATCGATGTGGTATACCGGGGTTGACGTGCTGTCAGTGGATTGAATCAGGGCATGTGAAGCGTCTGGGGTAAACCATGGAAAGCTGTGTAGGTATGTATATTTGCGTGTGTGGACGTATGTATATACATGTGTATGGGGGTGGGTTGGGCCATTTCTTTCATCTGTTTCCTTGTGCTACCTCGCAAACGCGGGAGACAGCGGAAAAAAAAAAAAAAAAAAAAAAAAATCGTATCATATACATGTGTACACGAGTGGATGGGCCATTCTTCGTCTGGTTCCTGGCACTACCTCGCTGATGCGGGAAACAGTGAGTAAGTATAATAGTTAATCAAAGAAATATAGTAAAATATTTATTCTTATTGATGAGTCTGCACACCTAAGTAGCAACACTGAACTGGTAGTGTAATCTGAAATGTGAGTAATGACAATAATGAACTGCATTTCAAGTTTTATAGATTTGACTAAATTTCACGAGGCCAAGACAGTAGCTATCTTCTTCAATATCTCGAGAGAATGATTTTGATAGCCCCAATTGAAACAATCTTTTAATATTTACTAGTGATGGAGTGAGTGGTGTGCTAGGCACCAAATCAGGTGTAGCCAACACAATCAGGGAGCAATACCCAGATAATATCATTATTTGGGCATCACATGGGTGGCAATCTAATTTTCAAATGTGATGCATCACAAAGTGTTATGTGCTCACTTTGAACTCACAGTAAAAGATGAAGCAACGTAAAGTCTGCATCTGACAGGAAAATCTACAAGGGACTGTTAACACAATAGGATTTCCCTCACAAAAGTTCCTCATGGGTTTAACACTGAAGAAATCAATATGACTATTGTGTCTAAAGGCAAACTAATCCTCCTAAACCTATAATTTTTGCCTGGGCTGCTTACTGTATGATTGTTGGGTCTCTATGAACAAGCAATGACTAGTCTTAAAGATATCATGGTGGTAAGGGAAAGTAAGTTCCAGGAAATACTCCAGTCTGAGGCTAAAATAGTGTTTTAACCTGCTTTAGAGCAAGTGCTTTCTCAACTGCTTACAGAGCTCTGTCATTATATGAAAAATAAGGATGTTTGAAAGGGAGGTTTAGATCTGTGAACATGAAATGATTGGAAAAATAATGAATGCTGTTCTAAGATGGTATGGAAATACAGTATGGAAAGGGTGGTTGGTGAGAGGGTGACGATGTATGTGAATGTGGTATAGGGAAGAGGGATAAAGGGAAAACAAAGTAAGTGTTGGAAAGATACCTTCCTACTCCAGGGACTCCTTTTATGGGGATCCCAGAGCACTCATGACACTGGCCACCTCAAACAGGAAGTAGCACAGGTCAAGGCCAGGTGAGCTGTTATGTGAATTTATATATAAGGTGAAGGATAATTGGGTCGTAATTGGTTATGACACTAACCTCTCAGATGAAACCTGCTTGTGCAAGAGGGATCCTGTGATACAGTATGCTAATTTTGCATCTGTATAGTTGGAAAAATGGATGGTGTCCAAAGAAGCAAATGAGAAAGTGTAACTCATACATACCCAAGGAGCGTAGTTCCAGGAGGGTGTATGCTTGGTAGAGTGAAGAGGGGAGAGCAACTGGTTATTTAGTGATTACTGAATCATTACTGTGTGTCTTTTTTTCTGTCTAGGAGATGAGATATGTGGGCATAGACTGCTCAAGTGTGAGGCAAGGTTAAATTTTATATCTACTTCATCGTTTGTTGTTGGTTATGGGGCACATCGGGTGTAAGCAGTTCTAGTGTTGATGCAAAAGGTTTCTGGTTGGTTCTGTGGTAGCTTGAGGGAAGCAGTTCTAGTGCTGTTGCAAAGAATTTGAGTGCTGAGCATATTCAAGTGAAAATGTATTGGAATGATTTTTATTTTGCTGTGCACAATGATTGTGTTTGCTTGTTTGGCAGCCTGTAACTGATATGAGACCATTATTTTCTATAATCTGCAACTTTGATATGTTTGCTTTTCACAGGGTTGAAATATAAGATGCAGGAAGTGGATGAGAGAAGTATAAACATGCAAGAATATATAGATTTGAGCAAAGACAGACTACATAAAGATAATTCTGCTTGAGTCAGAGGGGTGAACAATGAGAGAGTGTACTAGATACTGATGGAAACAGACATATCATTAGTGGTAATGGCATTAATGAGTTACACTGTTTCTGTGATATTTTATTTCCAAACATTTAAAAACAGTCATACCATAATCATATATGCCATGATATATACAGATATGCTAATTACTAACAATTTCCTTTGAATGGTTTATATCTGACTTGAAATGAATAACATAAACATTAAAAAATACACATCTAAGTTCCATTAAAAAATGACTTGCCAAAAACTATAAAATAAAAGGATTATGGAAGAAAGAATCTGTACATACAAGGAGCTCTTAAAAAATGCACGTCATTTAATGAACAAATAATAGTAATTATTGGAAATAAACAAACATACAAACATGCACATATAAATTTGCATCACTGCACACATATACACAAAATACAGAGTGACACACAAACACATATGTACAGATACAATTCTAGTATATTACAAACAAGGGTTAATGGAGGGCGACAAAAGTCTGTACCTTAACCCTTTAACTGCTCTCCATATATGTATATTTTTATTCATTTATTTATATATTTTGCTTTGTCTCTGTCTCCCGCATTAGCGAGGTAGCACGAGGAAACAGATGAAAGAATGGCCCAACCCACCCACATACACATGTATATACATACAAGTCCACACATGCAAATATACATACCTATACATCTCAACGCATACATATATATACACACACAGACATATACATATACATACACTTTGCGGAAGATGAAAGCCGGCAAGGCAGCGGGTTTGGATGGTATTGCAGTGGAATTTATTAAAAAAGGGGGTGACTGTATTGTTGACTGGTTGGTAAGGTTATTTAATGTATGTATGACTCATGGTGAGGTGCCTGAGGATTGGCGGAATGCGTGCATAGTGCCATTGTACAAAGGCAAAGGGGATAAGAGTGAGTGCTCAAATTACAGAGGTATAAGTTTGTTGAGTATTCCTGGTAAATTATATGGGAGGGTACTGATTGAGAGGGTGAAGGCATGTACAGAGCATCAGATTGGGGAAGAGCAGTGTGGTTTCAGAAGTGGTAGAGGATGTGTGGATCAGGTGTTTGCTTTGAAGAATGTATGTGAGAAATACTTAGAAAAGCAAATGGATTTGTATGTAGCATTTATGGATCTGGAGAAGGCATATGATAGAGTTGATAGAGATGCTCTGTGGAAGGTATTAAGAATATATGGTGTGGGAGGAAAGTTGTTAAAAGCAGTGAAAAGTTTTTATCGAGGATGTAAGGCATGTGTACATGTAGGAAGAGAGGAAAGTGATTGGTTCTCAGTGAATGTAGGTTTGCGGCAGGGGTGTGTGATGTCTCCATGGTTGTTTAATTTGTTTATGGATGGGGTTGTTAGGGAGGTAAATGCAAGAGTTTCGGAAAGAGGGGCGAGTATGAAGTCTGTTGGGGATGAGAGAGCTTGGGAAGTGAGTCAGTTGTTGTTCGCTGATGATACAGCGCTGGTGGCTGATTCATGTGAGAAACTGCAGAAGCTGGTGACTGAGTTTGGAAAAGTGTGTGGAAGAAGAAAGTTAAGAGTAAATGTGAATAAGAGCAAGGTTATTAGGTACAGTAGGGTTGAGGGTCAAGTCAATTGGGAGGTGAGTTTGAATGGAGAAAAACTGGAGGAAGTGAAGTGTTTTAGATATCTGGGAGTGGATCTGGCAGCGGATGGAACCATGGAAGCGGAAGTGGATCATAGGGTGGGGGAGGGGGCGAAAATCCTGGGGGCCTTGAAGAATGTGTGGAAGTCGAGAACATTATCTCGGAAAGCAAAAATGGGTATGTTTGAAGGAATAGTGGTTCCAACAATGCTGTATGGTTGCGAGGCGTGGGCTATGGATAGAGTTGTGCGCAGGAGGATGGATGTGCTGGAAATGAGATGTTTGAGGACAATGTGTGGTGTGAGGTGGTTTGATCGAGTGAGTAACGTAAGGGTAAGAGAGATGTGTGGACATAAAAAGAGCGTGGTTGAGAGAGCAGAAGAGGGTGTTTTGAAGTGGTTTGGGCACATGGAGAGGATGAGTGAGGAAAGATTGACCAAGAGGATATATGTGTCGGAGGTGGAGGGAACAAGGAGAAGAGGGAGACCAAATTGGAGGTGGAAAGATGGAGTGAAAAAGATTTTGTGTGATCGGGGCCTGAACATGCAGGAGGGTGAAAGGAGGGCAAGGAATAGAGTGAATTGGAGCGATGTGGTATACCGGGGTTGACGTGCTGTCAGTGGATTGAAGCAGGGCATGTGAAGCGTCTGGGGTAAACCATGGAGAGCTGTGTAGGTATGTATATTTGCGTGTGTGGACGTATGTATATACATGTGTATGGGGGGGGGTTGGGCCATTTCTTTCGTCTGTTTCCTTGCGCTACCTCGCAAACGCGGGAGACAGCGAAAAAAAAAAAAAAAACATAATTCATACTGTCTGCCTTTATTCATTCCCATCGCCACCCCGCCACACATGAAATAACAGCCCCCTCCCCCCGAATGTGCACGAGGTAGTGCTAGGAAAAGACAGCAAAGGCCACTTTCACTCACACTCAGTCTTTAGCTGTCATGTAATAATGCACCAAAACCACAGCTCCCTTTCCACATCCAGCCCCCACAGAACTTTCCATAGTTTACCCCAGATGCTTCACAAGCCCTCATTCAATCCATTGACAGCACGTCGGCCCAAGTACACCACATCGTTCCAATTCACTCTATTCCTTGCATGCCTTTCACCCTCCTGTATGTTCAAGCCCAGATCACTCAAAATCTTTTTCATTCCTTCTTTCCACTTCCAATTTGGTCTCCCACTTCTCCTCGTTCCCTCCACCTCAGACACATATATCCTCTTGGTCAATCTTTCCTTGCTCATTCTCTCCATGTAACCAAACTATTTCAAAACACCCTCTTCTGCTCTCTCAACCACACTCTTTTTATTACCACACATCTCTCTTACCCTACTATTACTTACTCGATGAAACCACCTCACACCACATATTGTCCTCAAACATCTCACTTCCATCACATCCACCCTCCTCCGCACAACTCTATTTATAGCCCACGTCTTACAACCATATAACATTGTTGGAACCACTATTCCTTCAAACATACCCATTTTTGCTTTCCGAGATAATGTTCTCGCCTTCCACATATTTTTCAAAACTCCAAGAACTTTCGCCCCCTCCCCGACCCTATGATTCACTTCTGCTTTCATGGTTCCATCCACTGCCAAATCCACTCCCAGATATCTAAAAATTTCACTTCCTCCAGTTTTTCTCCATTCAAACTTACCTCCCAGTTGACTTGTCCCTCAACCTTACTGTACGTAATAACCTTGCTCTTATTCACATTTACTCTCAGCTTTCTTCTTTCACACACTTTACCAAACTCAGTCACCAGCTTCTGCAGTTTCTCACATGAATCAGCCACCAGCGCTGTATCATCAGCAAACAACAACTGACTCATTTCCCAAGCCATTTCATTCACAACAAACTGCATACTTGCCCCTCTCTCCAAAACTCTTGCATACACCTCCCTAACAACACCATCCATAAACAAATTAAACAACCATTGAGACATCATGCATCCCTGCCACAAACCGAAATTCATAGAGAACCAATCACTTTCCTCTCTTCCTACGCGTACACATGCCTTACATCCTCGATAAAAACTTTTCACTGCTTCTAGCAACTTGCCTCCCACACCACATATTCTTAATACCTTCCACAGAGCATCTCTATGAATTCTATTATATGCCTTCTCCAAATCCATAAATGCTACATACAAATCCATTTGCTTTTCTAAGTATTTGTCACATACATTCTTCAAAGAAAACACCTGATCCACACATCCTCTACCACTTATGAAACCATACTGCTCTTCCCCAATCTGATGCTCTGTACATGCCTTCACCCTCTCAATCAATACCCTCCCATATAATATCCCAGGAATACTCAACAAACTTATACCTGGGTAATTTGAGCACTCACCTTTATCCCCTATGCCTTTGTACAATGGCACTATCCATGTATTCTGCCAATCCTCAGGCATATCACCATGAGCCATACATACATTGAATATCCTTACCAACCCGTCAACAACACAGTCACCCCTTTTTTGATAAATTCCACTGCAATACCATCCAAACCCGCCGCCTTGCCGGTTTTCATCTTCCGCAAAGCTTTCACAACCTCTTCTTTGTTTACCAAACCATTCTCCCTGACCTCTCTCATTTCGCACACAACTCCACCAAAACATCCTATATCTACTACTCTATCATCAAACACATTCAACAAACCCTCAAAATACTCACTCCACCTCCTTCTCACATCACCACTACTTGTTATCAACTCCCCTTTAGCCCCCTTCACTGATGTTCCCATTTGTTCTCTTGTATTATGCACTTTATTTTCCTCCTTCCAAAACATCTTCATTCTCCCTAAAATTTAATGATACTCTCTCACCCCAACTCTCATTTGCCCTCTTTTTCACCTCTTGCACCTTTCTCTTGACCTCCTGCCTCTTTCTTTTATACACCTCCCAGTCATTTGCACTATTTCCCTGCAAAGCCCGTCCAAGTGCCTCTCTCTTCTCTTTCACTAATAATCTTACTTCTTCATCCCACCACTCACTACCCTTTCTAATCTCCCCACCATCCACGCTTCTCATGCCACATGCATCTTTTGCGCAAGCCATCACTACTTCCCTAAATACATCAACTGTTCCTCCCCCACTACCCTTACATCCTCTGTTCTCACCTTTTTTTCATTCTGCATGAAGTCTCTCCTGGTACTTCCTCACACAAGTGTCCATCCCAGGGCTCACTTACTCACCACTCTCTTCACCCCAACATCTCTCTTCTTTTCTGAAAACCTCTACAAGTTTCACCTTTGCCTCCACAAGATAATGATCAAACATCACTCCAGTTGCAACTCTGAGCACAATAACATCTGAAAGTATCTCTTTCGCGCACCTATCAATTAACACATAATCCAATAACGCTCTCTGGCCATCTCTCCTACTTACATACGTATATTTATGTATATCTCTCTTTTTAAACTAGGTATTCCCAATCACCAGTCCTTTTTCAGCACGCAAACCTTTACATTTACAACACTGAACACCCCATGTACTCCAATCATTCCCTCAACTGCCACATTACTCATCTTTACATTCAAATCACCCATCACTATAAACCGGTCTCGTGCATCACAACTACTAACACACTCACTCAACTGCACCCAAAACACTTGCCTCTCTTGATTTTTCTTCTTATGCCCAGGTGCATATGCACCAATAATCACCCATCTCTCTCCATCCACTTTTAGTTTTACCCATATCAATCTAAAGTTTACTTTCTTACACTCTATCACATATTCCCACCACTCCTGCTTCAGGAGTAGTGCTACCCCTTCCCTTGCTCTTGTCCTCTCATCAACCCCTGATTTTACTCCCAAAATATTCCCACACCACTCTTCCCCTTAACCCTTGAACTTCGTTTCACTCAGAGCCAAAACATCCAGGTTCCTTTCCTCAAACATACTACCTATCTCTCCTTTTTTCTCATCTTGGTTACATCCACACACATTCAGACACCCCAATCTGAGCCTTCGAGGAGGATGAGCATTCCCCACGTGACTCCTTCTGTTTCCCCTTTTAAAAAGTTAAAATACAAGGAGGGGAAGGTTTCTAGCCCCCCGCTCTCATCCCCTTTAGTAGCCTTCTATGACATGTGAGGAATGCTTGGGAAGTATTCTTTCTCCCATATCCCCAGGGATGTTTAAATGTTTATAGTTGTGTTACTGGAGTGATAGTCTTCATACATGGTGCTCTGACAAGAAAATAGTGAAATTGGAAAAGAATGTAGCTTAGACATTGAAGCTTATTCTTTCATTGAAATGTGAACAAAGGGAGCATTTTTTCAAAGTGATAGAGATGGAAAGCAAAAAGGTGTTTTTCATGAATGTACTGGAAAAGTTGAGGTCCAGATAAACTTTTTGGTCTGTCAAGGCTTTATTATGGCGGATGACCAACTACCTACCCTCATGTATCCAAAATATGGTTGTACTTTGCGTAATGAAGACAATTCAGAAACATCATAAGCCAATATTCCAGTTTCATGATAAGTGGACCAGGCAGTATGATACAGTGGTTAAATTGATGAAAACTACTATTGACGTTTGTGTAAATAAATTATACATTTCCCTTTTCCATAGCCAGAGGTTGAACCATTATGTGACATTCATTTTTCATTTCATTTTCAAGCTAGAAGTTTCAGTTTTCTAAATTATTTCTTACATTTTTCATATGTATATATATATATATATATGTGTGTGTGTATGTGTGTGTGTGTGTGTGTATATGTGTGTATATATATATATTATCCCAGGGGATAGGGGTGAAAGAATACTTCCCATGCATTCCTCACGTGTCGTAGAAGGCGGCTAGAGGGGACGGGAGCGGGTGGCCAGAAATCCTCCCCTCCTTGTATTTTAACTTTCTAAAAAATGGGAAACAGAAGGAGTCACGCGGGGAGTGCTCATCCTCCTCGTAGACTCAGATTGGGGTGTCTAAATGTATGTGGATGTAACCAAGATGTGAAAAAAGGAGAGATAGGTAGTATGTTTGAGGAAAGGAACCTGGATGTTTTGGCTCTGAGTGAAACAAAGCTCAAGGGTAAAGGGGAAGAGTGGTTTGGGAATGTCTTGGGAGTAAAGTCAGGGGTTAGTGAGAGGACAAGAGCAAGGGAAGGAGTAGCAGTACTCCTGAAACAGGAGTTGTGGGAGTATGTGATAGAATGTAAGAAAGTAAATTCTCGATTAATATGGGTAAAACTGAAAGTTGATGGAGAGAGATGGGTGATTATTGGTGCATATGCACCTGGGCATGAGAAGAAAGATCATGAGAGGCAAGTGTTTTGGGAGCAGCTGAATGAGTGTGTCAGTGGTTTTGATGCACGAGACCGGGTTATAGTGATGGGTGATTTGAATGCAAAGGTGAGTAATGTGGCAGTTGAGGGAATAATTGGTATACATGGGGAGTTCAGTGTTGTAAATGGAAATGGTGAAGAGCTTGTAGATTTATGTTCTGAAAAAGGACTGGTGATTGGGAATACCTGGTTTAAAAAGCGAGATATACATAAGTATACTTATGTAAGTAGGAGAGATGGCCAGAAAGCGTTATTGGATTACGTGTTAATTGACAGGCGCGCGAAAGAGAGACTTTTGGACGTAAATGTGCTGAGAGGTGCAACTGGAGGGATGTCTGATCATTATCTTGTGGAGGCTAAGGTGAAGATTTGTATGGGTTTTCAGAAAAGAAGAGTGAATGTTGGGGTGAAGAGGGTGGTGAGAGTAAGTGAGCTTGGGAAGGAGACTTGTGTGAGGAAGTACCAGGAGAGACTGTGTACAGAATGGAAAAAGGTGAGAACAATGGAAGTAAGGGGAGTGGGGGAGGAATGGGATGTATTTAGGGAATCAGTCATGGAGTGCACAAAAGATGCTTGTGGCATGAGAAGCGTGGGAGGTGGGTTGATTGAAAGGGTAGTGAGTGGTGGGATGAAGAAGTAAGATTATTAGTGAAAGAGAAGAGAGAGGCATTTGGATGATTTTTGCAGGGAAAAAATGCAATTGAGTGGGAGATGTATAAAAGAAAGAGACAGGAGGTCAAGAGAAAGGTGCAAGAGGTGAAAAAGAGGGCAAATGAGGGTTGGAGTGAGAGAGTATCATTAAATTTTAGGGAGAATAAAAAGATGTTCTGGAAGGAGGTAAATAAAGTGCGTAAGACAAGAGAACAAATGGGAACATCGGTGAAGGGGGCAAACGGGGAGGCAATAACAAGTAGTGGTGAAGTGAGAGGGAGATGGAGTGAATATTTTGAAGGTTTGTTGAATGTGTTTGATGATAAGAGTGGCAGGCATAGGGTGTTTTGGTCGAGGTGGTGTGCGAAGCGAGAGGGTCAGGGAGAATGATTTGGTAAACAGAGAAGAGGTAGTGAAAGCTTTGCGGAAGATGAAAGCCAGCAAGGCGATGGGTTTAGATGGTATTGCATTGGAATTTATTAGAAAAGGGGGTGACTGTTTTGTGGACTGGTTGGTAAGGATATTCAATGTATGTATGGTTCATGGTGAAGTGCCTGAGGATTGGCGGAATGCATGCATAGTGCCATTGTACAAAGGCATAGGGGATAAAGGTGCATGTTCAAATTACAAATGTATAAAAGTGTTAAGCATTCCTGGGAAATTATATGGAAGGGTATTGATTGAGAGGGTGAAGGCATGTACAGAGCATCAGATTGTGGAAGAGGTGTGTGGTTTCAGGAGTGGTAGAGGATGTGTGGATCAGGTGTTTGCTTTGAAGAATGTATTTGAGAAATACTTAGAAAAAACAGATGGATCTGTATGTAGCATTTACGCATCAGGAGAAGGCACATGATAGAGTTGATAGAGATGCTCTGTGGAAGGTATTAAGAGTATATGGTGTGGGAAATAAGTTGCTAGAAGCAGTCAAATGTTCTTTATCGAGGATGTAAGGCATGTGTGCAAGTAGGAAGAGAGGAAAGTGATTGGTTCCCAGTGAATGTCAGTTTGTGGCAGGGGTGTGTGATGTCTTCATGGTTGTTAAATTTGTTTATGGATGGGGTTGTTAGGGAGGTGAATGCAAGGATTTGTAAAAAGGCCCAAGTATGCAGTTTGTTGTGGATGAAAGGGCTTGGGAAGTAACTCAGTTGTTGTTCGCTGATGATACAGCGCTGGTGGCTGATTCAGTTGAGAAACTGCAGAAGCTGGTAACTGAGTTTGGTAAAGTTTGTGAAAGAAGAAAGCTGAGAGTAAATGTGAATAACAGCAGGGTTATTAAGTTCACTAGGATTGAGGGACAAGTAAACAGGGAGGTAAGTTTGAATGGAGAAAAACTGGAGGAAGTGAAGTGTTTTAGAGATCTGGGAGTGGATTTGGCAATGGATGGAACCACAGAAGCAGAGGTGAGTCACAGGGTGGGGGAGGGGGCGAAGGTTCTGGGAGCGTTGAAGAATGTGTGGAAGGAGAGATCACTATCTGGGAGCAAAAATGGGTATGCTTGAAGGAATAGTAGTTCCAACAATGTTATATGGTTGCGAGGGATGGTCTATAGATAGGGTTATGCGGAGGAGGGTGGATGTGTTGGAAATGAGATGTTTGAGGACAATATGTGGTGTGAGGTGGTTTGATCGAGTAAGTAATGAAAGGGTAAGAGATGTGTGGTAATAAAAACAGTGTAGTTGAGAGAGCAGAAGAGGATGTATTGAAATGGTTTGGTCACATGGAGAGAATGCACAAGGAAAGATTGACAAAGAGGATATGTGTGTCATAGGTGGAGGGAACGAGGAGAAGTGGGATACCAAATTGGAGGTGGAAGGATGGAGTGAAAAAGATTTTGAGCAATCGGAGGATGAAAGGTGTGCAAGGAATAGAGTGAATTGGAACGATGTGGTATACTGGGGTTGATGTGCTGTCAATGGATTGAACCAGGGCTTCTGAAGCGTTTGGAGTAAGACATGGAAAGTTTTGTGGGGCCTGGATGTGGAAAGGGAGCTGTGGTTTCAGTGACCACATGACAGCTAGAGATTGAGTGTGAACTAATGTGGTTTTTGTTGTCTCTTCCTAGTGCTACCTTGCACGCACGCAGAGGGGGGGGTGCCATTTCATGTGTGCCGGGATGGCAGTGGGAATGGATGAAAGCAGGATGTAAAAATACGTACATGAAGATTTGTATGGGTTTTCAGAAAAGAAGAGTGAATGTTAGGGTGAAGAGGGTGGTGAGAGTAAGTGAGCTTGGGAAGGAGACTTGTGTGAGGAAGTACCAGGAGAGACTGAGTACAGAATGGAAAAAGGTGAGAACAATGGAAGTAAGGGGAGTGGAGGAGGAATGGGATGTATTTAGGGAATCAGTGATGGATTGCGCAAAAGATGCTTGTGGCATGAGAAGAGTGGGAGGTGGGTTGATTAGAAAGGGTAGTGAGTGGTGGGATGAAGAAGTAAGATTATTAGTGAAAGAGAAGAGAGAGGCATTTGGACGATTTTTGCAGGGAAAAAATGCAATGGAGTGGGAGATGTATAAAAGAAAGAGACAGGAGGTCAAGAGAAAGGTGCAAGAGGTGAAAAAGAGGGCAAATGAGAGTTGGGGTGAGAGAGTATCATTAAATTTTAGGGAGAATAAAAAGATGTTCTGGAAGGAGGTAAATAAAGTGCGTAAGACAAGGGAGCAAATGGGAACTTCAGTGAAGGGCGCAAATGGGGAGGTGATAACAAGTATTGGTGATGTGAGAAGGAGATGGAGTGAGTATTTTGAAGGTTTGTTGAATGTGTTTGATGATAGAGTGGCAGATATAGGGTGTTTTGGTCGAGGTGGTGTGCAAAGTGAGAGGGTTAGGGAAAATGATTTGGTAAACAGAGAAGAGGTAGTAAAAGCTTTGCGGAAGATGAAAGCCGGCAAGGCAGCAGGTTTGGATGGTATTGCAGTGGAATTTATTAAAAAAGGGGGTGACTGTATTATTGACTGGTTGGTAAGGTTATTTAATGTATGTATGACTCATGGTGAGGTGCCTGAGGATTGGCGGAATGCGTGCATAGTGCCATTGTACAAAAGCAAAGGGGATAAGAGTGAGTGCTCAAATTACAGAGGTATAAGTTTGTTGAGTATTCCTGGTAAATTATATGGGAGGGTATTGATTGAGAGGGTGAAGGCATGTACAGAGCATCAGATTGGGGAAGAGCAGTGTGGTTTCAGAAGTGGTAGAGAATGTGTGGATCAGGTGTTTGCTTTGAAGAATGTATGTGAGAAATACTTAGAAAAGCAAATGGATTTGTATGTAGCATTTATGGATCTGGAGAAGGCATATGATAGAGTTGATAGAGATGCTCTGTGGAAGGTATTAAGAATATATGGTGTGGGAGGCAAGTTGTTAGAAGCAGTGAAAAGTTTTTATCGAGGATGTAAGGCATGTGTACGTGTAGGAAGAGAGGAAAGTGATTGGTTCTCAGTGAATGTAGGTTTGCGGCAGGGGTGTGTGATGTCTCCATGGTTGTTTAATTTGTTTATGGATGGGGTTGTTAGGGAGGTAAATGCAAGAGTTTTGGAAAGAGGGGCAAGTCTGAAGTCTGTTGGGGATGAGAGAGCTTGGGAAGTGAGTCAGTTGTTGTTCGCTGATGATACAGCGCTGGTGGCTGATTCATGTGAGAAACTGCAGAAGCTGGTGACTGAGTTTGGTAAAGTGTGTGAAAGAAGAAAGTTAAGAGTAAATGTGAATAAGAGCAAGGTTATTAGGTACAGTAGGGTTGAGGGTCGTCAATTGGGAGGTAAGTTTGAATGGAGAAAAACTGGAGGAAGTAAAGTGTTTTAGATATCTGGGAGTGGATCTGGCAGCGGATGGAACCATGGAAGCGGAAGTGGATCATAGGGTGGGGGAGGGAGCGAAAATCCTGGGAGCCTTGAAGAATGTGTGGAAGTCGAGAACATTATCTCGGAAAGCAAAAATGGGTGTTTGAAGGAATAGTGGTTCCAACAATGTTGTATGGTTGCGAGGCGTGGGCTATGGATAGAGTTGTGCGCAGGAGGATGGATGTGCTGGAAATGAGATGTTTGAGGACAATGTGTGGTGTGAGGTGGTTTGATCGAGTAAGTAACATAAGGGTGAAAGAGATGTGTGGAAATAAAAAGAGCGTGGTTGAGAGAGCAGAAGAGGGTGTTTTGAAATGGTTTGGGCACATGGAAAGAATGAGTGAGGAAAGATTGACCAAGAGGATATATGTGTCGGAGGTGGAGGGAACGAGGAGAAGTGGGAGACCAAATTGGAGGTGGAAAGATGGAGTGAAAAAGATTTTGTGTGATCGGGGCCTGAACATGTAGGAGGGTGAAAGGAGGGCAAGGAATAGAGTGAATTGGATCGATGTGGTATACCGGGGTTGACGTGCTGTCAGTGGATTGAATCAGGGCATGTGAAGCGTCTGGGGTGAACCATAGAAAGCTGTGTAGGTATGTATATTTGCGTGTGTGGATGTATGTATATACATGTGTATGGGGGTGGGTTGGGCCATTTCTTTTGTCTGTTTCCTTGCGCTACCTCGCAAACGCGGGAGACAGCGACAAAGCAAAAAAGAAAAAAAAAAAATGTCTGTGTATGTATATGTGTGTATACGTTGAAATGTATAGATATGTATATGTGCACATGTGGGCATTTATGTATATACATGTGCATGTATTGGGCCATTCTTTCGTCTGTTTCTTTGCATTACCTCACTAACGCGGGAGACAGTGATAAATTATTATATTGAAAAAAATAATGTATATATCATTTTTATTATACTTAACTGCTATTTCCCATGTCAGCGAGGTAGTGCCAGGACACAGACGATGAATGGCCCATCCACTCATATACACACATATATATACATAAATGCCCATACGCACACATATATATACTTATACATATATACACATGTACATATGTCATGTGTGATGCATAGAAACCATGGTTTTCCCCAGACGGTGACATCACACAGCCCTACCTCACACCCATTTGTTTACATAAACTTTTGCTCAACTCTCCATCCACTATTACGCATGCATTTTCTCCTCTGTTTAAGGCTTTCGCACTGTCCAATAGTTTTCCACCTATCCCATACATCCTTAACAAAACCCATAAAACATTCCACTTGACTCTCTCATACACATTCTCCAGATCATACAAGCTGCATACAACTTCTTACATTTCACTAGATACGTTTCTACATTCATCTTCACAAAAATCTGATCCACACGTCCCCTACCTTTCCTAAAACCCTCTTGCTCCTCATTTATTCTGCATTCAGTCACTTCTATCAATCAACAATCTTGCATACACTTTTCCTGGTATACTTCAAAGACCTATTCCCTATAATTGTTAGACACATCCTTAGCACCTTTTCCTTTGAATAAAGGATCAATAATAGCTTTCACTCAATCCTCAGGCACACCCCTCTGTTGCATATCAGATACATCCACACTATCAAACTTTCTCCTCCATACTTCAGTACTTCATTCATAATCCCATCCACTCAAGTTGCCTTTCCTACCTGCAGCCTCATCATTGCCCTTTTAATCTCCCTTTTTGCTATTCTCCCTTGCACTTGTATCTTCTTTCTTCCATCGACTTCATACTCATGCATGTAACAGCTGCTGCCTCGCCTTCTCCTACATTCATCAGTTCTCTAATTCTCTTTCCATCTTCCTTTTACTTCCTCCTTTTAATTCAGCAAGTCCCCTTTCTTACTTCTCACATTAAAGTTTCCACTCTTACATTTACCTCTTCCCTTTTCCACCTCCTGCCAGTACGTTTTTTTTTTTATTTTTCCTATATTTTTCACTTAACTTTCTTCCAAAATCATCATCTACTCTTTCTTTGCTTTCCTCTATCAGCTTCTTAACATTCCACTTACACATATTACACTCTTCCCTCCTCCTCTGGTGAACTTTCACTGATCCATTCCTTTTGAGCTCTCTGCCACATGCTTTTTCTTCTCTTCCACAGCATTTCTAATCTCTTCCATCAACCACGCATTTCCCTTTTTATTCCAGATCTCAATGATCTTTATCCAACTACTAATTCTACAACCTTTGAGTCTTTCTCTAAACATTTTAAACACCTTAGTCACAAATGACTGCATCCCTACATTTACTGTACTTTAAACTTACAGTCACTCTCCTTCATACTCTCTGATTCATCTTCTCACTTGTCAACACTTTTACCTCTCAATTCTTCCTTACACCATACCTCCAATTCTCCCTAATTCTCACCCCTACAAATACAGTGAAAGGGTCAGTCTCTAAAGAATCCTCTCACAACTCTCAAATCTAGCACAGCCTTTCCGAATCTTTCATACACAGCCATAGAGTCAATCAAATCCGTTTGTTCTCTTCTATCTTTTCTCATTCATGTATATCAGTGTATCATCTTGTGCTGAAAAAAAGATGTTTGTAAGGAATACATCCATCTCAAGACAGACAACTAAATGTTAATTCCATTATCATTTACTCAAGGCACTCCCCATTTACCATATCTGGCCAATTTCATCACATCTTTCTGCATTCATATCATGTTACAACCGCCTTCCTCATTCTCAAAACTGTTTATAGTTCTTCAGATTTCTCCAGAAAAGTTTCATTTCATCCTTACTTTGCACAATTTTAATATTCATGATGGCATGGACAGAACCAGGGCATGTGAAATGTCTGGGGTAAACCATGGAAAGGTCACTGTGGAGCTTGGATGTGGATTGTGAGCTGTGGTTTCGGTGCATTACACATGAGAGCTAGAGACTGAGTGTGAAAGAATGTGGCTTTCTTTGTCTGTTTTCCTGGCACTATCTTGCTGAAGCAGGGGATAATGATGCTGCTTCCTGTGGGGTGAGGTAGCAAAAGGAATGGATGAAGGCACATATATCCTCTTTGTCAATCTTTCCTCACTCATTCTCTCCATATGTCCAAACCATTTCAACACACCCTATTCTGCTCTCTCAACCACACTCTTCATTTCCACACATCACTCTTACCCTTTCATTACTTCTTTTTTTTCCATACATATTTGCCACTTTCCTTCTCCCTGGAATCATGCACTGAACACCCCAATCACTAAGAAGGGTGACCATTCACTGTTCTGATCCCTATAACTATTGTCCTATTGCTTTTACGTCTAACTTTTCCAAAATCTTTGAATCCCTCCTCAACTCCCATATCTTAAACATCTTGAAAATCAGTCTTCTCTCTGATCACCAGTATGGCTTCCGTAAGCCAAGATCCACAGATGATTTTCTTTCCTATCTTACTAATCTTACTAATGTCTGGTTATCATCCCCGAAACATTTTGGGAGTCATGTGTGGTTGCCCTTGACAAATCTAAGGCTTTTGATGGGGTGTGGCATTACGGTCTCATCTCTAAGCTTCCCTCTTTTGGCATCCCTCCCTCACTTTGCTCCTTCAAATCTAGCTTCCTCTCCGACTGATCTTTCTCTGTGGTTGTTGATGGATCAGCCTTCCCCAATTTCTCCATCAACAGCAGTGTCCCTCCAGTTCTGTCTTGTCTCTTACAATTTTCCTCCTTTTTTCAATAATTTCCTCTCCTCCACAAATAATCCAGTGCACTTATATGCTGACCATTCAACACTGCATTCATCCACAGCCTTCATTTCTGCTCCCTCTTCTCTCACTTGTTCTGCATCTCATCTTGACACAGCTTCCTCAATAAACTCAAACATCTATAGGATATCTCAGTGTGGTACACAGAACCTTCATTAAGTTTAATGCCTTCAAGACGCAGTTTCTACCCGTCCCTCTGTCATAAACTTCTTACAACTCGTCTCTCCCTCAACGGCTCTGTAATTCCACCTTGACTCAATGAACATAATTGGTATTACTGTAACATCCACTGTTTCTTGGAAACTCCACGTTACAGGAATCACTAAGTCTGCCTCTAAGAAATGGGTGTCCTGTTTAGATGTCGAAACTTCTCTTCTGAACAGTTGCTCAATTTATACAAAGGGCTTATCCATCCTTTTATGGATTCCTGCTCTCATATCTGGGATAGTTCTAACTCTGCAACCTTCCTTGGCAGAGTTGAGTTGCAAGTGGTCTGACTTGTAAACTATCCCAGGTTCTCTTCCAAACTTGACCCCCTTGCCCTCTTCTGTATGTATTACCTTGGTTTTTGCTCCCTGGAGTTGGCTGCTTGTGTGCCCACACCACTAGCTAGACCACGCAATACTTGGCAAGTTTGCTGCGTCACATGATTACTGCATGGCCAACGGCAAATCAAGGGTAGGCCGCTTTGATACCTGCTTCTTTCCCTACATGTTGAACCTTTGGAACTCTCTACCTTCACATTTCTTCCCCAATAACTATGATCTAGCACATTTCAAAATACAGATTTTTCACTTCCTCTAGAATTTGTAAAAATTTTCTTTTGTCTTTTCTTTTTTGTTTCATAATTCTCTCTATATTTCAATTATGGCCTGGCCTTGGTGAGGACTTTTGTTTGTGACTGAAGCCCTATACAAAAAAACAAGAAACTACCTAAAGCAACTGAGTGCAAGTATAGGAAAGTTATAAGACTGTAAAGTTTTAAAGATGGAGCCCATGATTTTAAAACTTCATCCTGTACTGTAAAAAACAGGCAATGATAAATACCTGATATGACACAGAGTACACTACTCCATACAGACTTGTAATGTTTACAATCATACAATGAAAGATTTGCCTACAGTGTCCCAGAGTGTAGCTAAGATGGGGGGAAAGATACCTGCTTTAGCCATTTAAATATATTTTCATTGCTGGATACACCCAATGAAGACATTTAGTAATGAAATTTGACTGCGGGATGAAACTCATACACTTATGGTGCCCATTCTGAAGAGTTTCCACAGAGTTTTAGTTGCTATTATTCACGGTTCAGCCCAGAATAAGTGTTCTGATACCAAAAATATAATTGGAGCACTATAAGTAGAGAGTGTAAGTAAAAGTGGAGGAGGGTGTATCAGTCTTCCCCAAAAGCTCTTAGCAACTATTCTGATTTACTTCATGAAACTAGAACAATGCACACATATAACCTGCTAACAAAGCAAGCATAGTAAACCAGTGCAGGGCATAAGTATAAACTGATGATAAAGCAAGCATAGTAAAATGAAACTAGATTGTATCAAAGTTCTTTTCCTTTCTTTCATGCTCGTTTGCCATTTCCCATTAGCAAGGTACTGCTAGAGACAGACATAGAGAAAGCCTCATTTGCCCACATATATTTTCTAGCTGTCATGTGTAATGCATGGAAATCACAGCCCATATCCACAACCAGGCCCTACACACTTTTCCAGGTTTTCCCCACATTGCTCTCTGTACATCATATCACTCCAATTCACTCAATCCCATGGATGTCTTTCACCCTCCTGCATGATCAGGCCCAGAGCACTCAAAATCTTTTTCACTCCATCCTTCCATCTCCGATAGTCTTTCCCTTCCCCTTGTACCTTACATTTATGATACATATCCTCTTTGTCAATCTCTCCTCACTCATTCTTTCCACATGTCCAAACTATTTCAGCACACCCTCTTCAGCTCTCAACCAAATTCTTCTTATTACCACACCTCTCTCATACCCTGTAATTTCTTATTTGATAAACCCTTCTTACACCAAATACTGTCCTCAAACATTGCATTTCAGACATATTTACTTTCTCCTGTACATTCTCATCTATGGCCAATGCCTCATCTCCATACTGCACCAGTGAGACAACTATAGCTTCAAACATACCCGTCATTTCCCTCCCAGATAATGACCTCTCTTTCCACATATTCTTCAATGTTCCTCAGACATTCACCCCCTCATCCACCATATGAATCATCTTAGATCCCATGGTTCCATTTGCTGCCATATCCACTCCAAGGTAGGTATCTAAACTTAACTTCCTCCAAATTTTCTCCATTCAAACTCACACCTCAACTAACCAGATTCTCTGCATTGCTAAACCTAATAACCTCGCTTTCTCTAACATTTACTTTCACCTTTCTCCTTTCTGAAACTCTCTCAAGCTCAGACACCAACTTCTGCAGTTTCTCACTCAAATCTCCAAACAGCAACGTGTCATCACCTTACAAATGACTCATCCTCCAGGCACACACACACACACCCTCACTCCTCACTGCTTCCAGTAACTTTCCTCCTACACCATATATTTGTATTAAGAATATACTAAATAAAAATAAGAGACAAATATTAAGGTAAATGATTTGCATTTCTAAACTTAACTCGAATGATGATGAAGACAAACATGAATGACACTACAGACCCTAAGGCTAAAGTAAATATTGCCACTGGAATAGGCAAATAGTACTGACTAATAATACTGATTATGGAGTTGAAAAGAGAATGGATGCCCTTGAGATGTGTAAGAAGTTTGACTGAGAGATTAGATTATATCAAAGAAAGACAAAAAAGGGATAATCAACTTGAAATTTTAATTAAGAACACCAGTAATGCTTCAGAAGTTGACATTTTTAGATGATATTTTGGATGCAGGGGAAAAAAGGCTGATGATAGATGAGGAAACTATAATCAATTCTGAGAGTCATGATAACTGTAACATAGAACTTGAAAAGAAACAACTGGAAAAAATGAAACTTGCAAGTATGAACATATGTATCATTAAACAAAATATGTACTAAAAAAAAAGGATCATGTGAAATAGTTCATGTGAATAAGCCAGCAAAGGGATAAGGCTGGAGTCGAGAAAGAAGAATGGTTAAAAGACAAGATTGTAAATGGGATCATGGGATCAAAACAAGCAGGGGTTAGTGAGAGGACAAGAGCAAGGGAAGGAGTAGCACTACTCCTGAAACAGGAGTGGTGGGAGTATGTGATAGAGTGTAAGAAAGTAAACTCTAGACTGATATGGGTAAAGCTGAAAGTGGATGGAGAAAGATGGGTGATTATTGGTGCATATGCATCTGGGCATGAGAAGAAAGATCATGAGAGGCAAGTGTTTTGGAAGCAGCTGAGTGAGTGTGTTAGTAGTTTTGATGCACGAGACCGGGTTATAGTGATGGGTGATTTGAATGCAAAGGCGAGTAATGTGGCAGTTGAGGGAATAATTGGTGTACATGAGGTGTTCAGTGTTGAAAATGGAAATGGTGAAGAGCTTGTAGATTTATGAGCTGAAAAAGGATTGGTGATTGGGAATACCTGGTTTAAAAAGAGAGATATACATAAGTATAAGTATGTAAGTAGGAGAGATGGCCAGAGAGCATTACTGGATTACGTGTTAATTGATAGGTGTGCGAAAGAGAGACTTTTGGATGTTAATGTGCTGAGAGGTGCAACTGGAGGGATGTCTGATCATTATCTTGTGGAGGCAAAGGTGAAGATATGTAGAGGTTTTCAGAAAAGAAGAGAGAATGTTGGGGTGAAGAGAGTGGTGAGAGTAAGTGAGCTTGGGAAGGAGACTTGTGTGAGGAAGTACCGAGAGAGACTGAGTACAGAATGGAAAAAGGTGAGAACAAAGGAGGTAAGGGGAGTGGGAGAGGAATGGGACGTATCTTGGAAAGCAAAATTGGGTATGTCTGAAGGAATAGTGGTTCCAACAATGTTATATGGTTGTGAGGCGTGGGCTATGGATAGAGCTGTGTGGAGGAGGGTGGATGTGCTGGAAATGAGATGTTTGAGGACAATATGTGGTGTGAGGTGGTTTGATCGAGTAAGTAATAAAAGGGTAAGAGAGATGTGTGGTAATAAAAAGAGTGTGGTTGAGAGAGCAGAAGAGGGTGTTTTGAAATGGTTTGATCACATTGAGAGAATGAGTGAGGAGAGATTGACAAAGAGGATATATGTGTCAGAGGTGGAGGGTACGAGTAGAAGTGGGAGACCCAATTAGAGGCGGAAAGATGGAGTGAAAAAGATTTTGAGTGATCGGGGCCTGAACATGCAGGAGGGTGAAAGGCGTGCAAGGAATAGAGCGAATTGGAACAATGTGGTATACTGGGGTCGACGTGCTATCAATGGATTGAACCAGGGCATGTGAAGTGTCAGGGGTAAACCATGGAAAGTTTTGTGGGACCTGGATGTGGAAAGGGAGCTGTGGTTTCGGTGCATTATACATGACAGCTAGAGACTGAGTGTGAACGAATGTGGCCTTTGTTGTCTTTTCCTAGCGCTACCTCGCGCACATGCGGGGTGAGGGGGTTGTCATTTCATGTGCGGCGGGGTGGTGACGGGAATGAATAAGGGCAGACAGTATGAATTATGTACATGTGTATATATGTAAATGTCTCTGTTTATATATATGTATACGTTGATATGTATAGGTATGTATATGTGCCGTGTGTGGACGTGTATGTATATACATATGTATGTGGGTGGGCTGGGCCATTCTTTCGTCTGTTTCCTTGCGCTACCTCGCTAACGCGGGAGACAGCGACAAAGTATAATAAGAAAACAAGCACAATATTTGTATTATATGGGTGGGCAAAAATGAAATATTAAGAGAGCCTAGACACTATAAAGTGGTGACTGAGTTTGGAAAAGTGTGAAAGGAGAAATTTGAGAGTAAATGTGAATTACAGCAAGGTTATCAGGTTCAGCAGGGTTGAAGGACAAGTGAACTGGGATGTAAGTTTGAATGGAAAAAAATTGGAGGAAGTGAAGTGTTTTAGACATCTTCGATTGGACTTAGCAGAGACTGGAACCATGGAAGTGGTAACGAGTCACAAAGTGGGGAAGGGGGAAAAGGTTCTGGGACCAGTGAAGAATGTGTGGAAAGAGAGAACGTTATCTCAGAGAGCAGAAATGGATGTGTTTGATGGAATAGTAGTTCCAACAACATTATATGGTTGTGAGGCATGGGATATGGATAGGGTTATACTAAGTAGGTTGGGTGTGTTGGAAATGAAATGTTTGAGGACAACATGTGGTGTGAGGTGGTTTGGTCGAGTTAAATAATGAAATGGTAAGAGAGATGAGTGGAAATAAATAGAGTGTGGTTGAGAGAGCAGAAGATGCTGTGTCGAAATAGTCGGGACATGTGGTGAGAGTGAGTGAGGAAAGGTTGACAAAGAAGATATATGTATCTGGTATGGAGGGAACAAGGAGAAGCAGGAGACCATATTGGAGGTGGAAGGATGGAGTGAAATAGACTTTGAGTGTTTGGGGTTTGAACATGCAGGAGGGTGATAGGCATACAAAGGATAGAGTGAATTGGAACAATGCTGTCAGTGGACTGAGCAAGGGCATGTGAAACGTCTGGGGAAACCATGGAAAGGTCTGTGGGGCCAGGATGTAGATAGGGAGCTGTGGTTTCAATGCATTGCACATGACAGCTAGAGACTGAGTGTGAACGAATGTGACCTTCTTTGTCTATTTTCCTGGCGCTACCTCGCTGAAGCAGGGGTAGCGATGCTGTTTCCTGTGGGGCAGAGTAGCACTAGGAATGAATGAAGGCAAGAAAGTATGAATTTGTTCACGTGTGTATATATATTCCTACGAGTACAGGGGGAAAATGGAACATGATAAGATCCCAAGTGCACTTTTGTGTAATAATCACATCATCAGGGGAGATACAAGAAAGAAATATAAGTCAGCTTGATATACAAAGAAACGTAGCTAGGACGCCGATTTCGCCGTGGACCCAAAGGAATATACTTGATCATGCGCAAAATTATGATTCCTTCCAACGTATATATATATATATATGTATTTTATATATATATATATATATATATATATATATATATATATATATATATATATATATTTAATTTTTTTTCTATTATACTTTGTCGCTGTCACCCGCGTAGCAAGGAACCGTATGGAGACATGAAACTATGGCCCAACCCACCCATATACACATGTATATATATATATATATATATATATATATATATATATATATATATATTATCTCGGAAAGCAAAAATGGGTATGTTTGAAGGAATAGTGGTTCCAACAATGTTGTATGGTTGCGAGGCGTGGGCTATGGATAGAGTTGTGCGCAGGAGGATGGATGTGCTGGAAATGAGATGTTTGAGGACAATGTGTGGTGTGAGGTGGTTTGATCGAGTGAGTAACGTAAGGGTAAGAGAGATGTGTGGAAATAAAAAGAGCGTGGTTGAGAGAGCAGAAGAGGGTGTTTTGAAGTGGTTTGGTCACATGGAGTGAATGAGTGAGGAAAGATTGACCAAGAGGATATATGTGTCGGAGGTGGAGGGAACGAGGAGAAGAGGGAGACCAAATTGGAGGTGGAAAGATGGAGTGAAAAAGATTTTGTGTGATCGGGGCCTAAACATGCAGGAGGGTGAAAGGAGGGCAAGGAATAGAGTGAATTGGAGCGATGTGGTGTACCGGGGTTGACGTGCTGTCAGTGGATTGAATCAAGGCATGTGAAGCGTCTGGGGTAAACCATGGAAAGCTGTGTAGGTATGTATATTTGCGTGTGTGGACGTATGTATATACATGTGTATGGGGGGGGGGGGGGGTTGGGCCATTTCTTTCGTCTGTTTCCTTGCGCTACCTCGCAAACGCGGGAGACAGCGACAAAGTATAAAAGAGCAGTGTGGTTTCAGAAGTGGTAGAGGATGTGTGGATCAGGTGTTTGCTTTGAAGAATGTATGTGAGAAATACTTAGAAAAGCAAATGGATTTGTATGTAGCATTTATGGATCTGGAGAAGGCATATGATAGAGTTGATAGAGATGCTCTGTGGAAGGTATTAAGAATATATGGTGTGGGAGGAAAGTTGTTAGAAGCAGTGAAAAGTTTTTATCGAGGATGTAAGGCATGTGTACGTGTAGGAAGAGAGGAAAGTGATTGGTTCTCAGTGAATGTAGGTTTGCGGCAGGGGTGTGTGATGTCTCCATGGTTGTTTAATTTGTTTATGGATGGGGTTGTTAGGGAGGTAAATGCAAGAGTTTTGGAAAGAGGGGCAAGTATGAAGTCTGTTGGGGATGAGAGAGCTTGGGAAGTGAGTCAGTTGTTGTTCGCTGATGATACAGCGCTGGTGGCTGATTCATGTGAGAAACTGCAGAAGCTGGTGACTGAGTTTGGTAAAGTGTGTGGAAGAAGAAAGTTAAGAGTAAATGTGAATAAGAGCAAGGTTATTAGGTACAGTAGGGTTGAGGGTCAAGTCAATTGGGAGGTGAGTTTGAATGGAGAAAAACTGGAGGAAGTGAAGTGTTTTAGATATCTGGGAGTGGATCTGGCAGCGGATGGAACCATGGAAGCGGAAGTGGATCATAGGGTGGGGGAGGGGGCGAAAATTCTGGGGGCCTTGAAGAATGTGTGGAAGTCTAGAACATTATCTCGGAAAGCAAAAATGGGTATGTTTGAAGGAATAGTGGTTCCAACAATGTTGTATGGTTGCGAGGCGTGGGCTATGGATAGAGTTGTGCGCAGGAGGGTGGATGTGCTGGAAATGAGATGTTTGAGGACAATGTGTGGTGTGAGATGGTTTGATCGAGTGAGTAATGTAAGGGTAAGAGAGATGTGTGGAAATAAAAAGAGCGTGGTTGAGAGAGCAGAAGAGGGTGTTTTGAAACGGTTTGGGCACATGGAGAGAATGAGTGAGGAAAGACTGACCAAGAGGATATATGTGTCGGAGGTGGAGGGAACGAGGAGAAGAGGGAGACCAAATTGGAGGTGGAAAGATGGAGTGAAAAAGATTTTGTGTGATCGGGGCCTGAACATGCAGGAAGGTGAAAGGAGGGCAAGGAATAGAGTGAATTGGAGCGATGTGGTATACCGGGGTTGACGTGCTGTCAGTGGATTGAATCAAGGCATGTGAAGCGTCTGGGGTAAACCATGGAAAGCTGTGTAGGTATGTATATTTGCGTGTGTGGACGTATGTATATAGATGTGTATGGGGGGGGGGGGGTTGGGCCATTTCTTTCGTCTGTTTCCTTGCGCTACCTCGCAAACGCGGGAGACAGCGACATAGTATAATAAAATAATAATAATATGTGTGTGGATGTAACCAAGATGTGAAAAAAGGAGAGATAGGTAGTATGTTTGAGGAAAGGAACCTGGATGTTTTGGCTCTGAGTGAAACGAAGCTCAAGGGTAAAGGGGAAGAGTGGTTTGGAAATGTCTGGAGAGTGAAGTCAGGGGTTAGTGAGAGGACAAGAGCAAGGGAAGGAGTAGCACTACTCCTGAAACAGGAGTTGTGGGAGTATGTGATAGAATGTAAGAAAGTAAATTCTCGATTAATATGGGTAAAATTGAAAGTTGATGGAGAGAGGTGGGTGATTATTGGTGCATATGCACCTGGGCATGAGAAGAAAGATCATGAGAGGCAAGTGTTTTGGGAGCAGCTAAATGAGTGTGTTAGCGGTTTTGATGCACGAGACCGGGTTATAGTGATGGGTGATTTGAACGCAAAGGTGAGTAATGTGGCAGTTGAGGGAATAATTGGTATGCATGGGGTGTTCAGTGTTGTAAATGGAAATGGTGAAGAGCTTGTTGATTTATGTGCTGAAAAAGGACTGATGATTGGGAATACCTGGTTTAAAAAGCGAGATATACATAAGTATACTTATGTAAGTAGGAGAGATGGCCAGAGAGCGTTATTGGATTACGTGTTAATTGACAGGCGTGCGAAAGAGAGACTTTTGGATGTCAATGTGCTGAGAGGTGCAACTGGAGGGATGTCTGATCATTATCTTGTGGAGGCTAAGGTGAAGATTAGTATGGGTTTTCAGAAAAGAAGAGTGAATGTTGGGGTGAAGAAGGTGGTGAGAGTAAGTGAGCTTGGGAAGGAGACCTGTGTGAAGAAGTATCAGGAGAGACTGTATACAGAATGGAAAAAGGTGAGAACAATGGAAGTAAGGGGAGTGGGGGAGGAATGGGATGTATTTAGGGAATCAGTGATGGATTGCGCAAAAGATGCTTGTGGCATGAGAAGAGTGGGAGGTGGGCTGTTTAGAAAGGGTAGTGAGTGGTGGGATGAAGAAGTAAGAGTATTAGTGAAAGAGAAGAGAGAGGCATTTGGACGATTTTTGCAAGGAAAAAATGCAATTGAGTGGGAGAAGTATAAAAGAAAGAGACAGGAGGTCAAGAGAAAGGTGCAAGAGGTGAAAAAAAGGGCAAATGAGAGTTGGGGTGAGAGACTATCAGTAAATTTTAGGGAGAATAAAAAGATGTTCTGGAAGGAGGTAAATAGGGTGCGTAAGACAAGGGAGCAAATGGGAACTTCAGTGAAGGGCGTAAATGGGGAGGTGATAACAAGTAGTGGTGATGTGAGAAGGAGATGGCATGAGTATTTTGAAGGTTTGTTGAATGTGTCTGATGACAGAGTGGCAGATATAGGGTGTTTGGGTCGAGGTGGTGTGCAAAGTGAGAGGGTTAGGGAAAATGATTTGGTAAACAGAGAAGAGGTAGTAAAAGCTTTGCGGAAGATGAAAGCCGGCAAGGCAGTAGGTTTGGATGGTATTGCAGTGGAATTTATTAAAAAAGGGGGTGACTGTATTGTTGACTGGTTGGTAAGGTTATTTAATGTATGTATGACTCATGGTGAGGTGCCTGAGGATTGGCGGAATGCGTGCATAGTGCCATTGTACAAAGGCAAAGGGGATAAGAGTGAGTGCTCAAATTACAGAGGTATAAGTTTGTTGAGTATTCCTGGTAAATTATATGGGAGGGTATTGATTGAGAGGGTGAAGGCATGTACAGAGCATCAGATTGGGGAAGAGCAGTGTGGTTTCAGAAGTGGTAGAGGATGTGTGGATCAGGTGTTTGCTTTGAAGAATGTATGTGAGAAATACTTAGAAAAGCAAATGGATTTGTATGTAGCATTTATGGATCTGGAGAAGGCATATGATAGAGTTGATAGAGATGCTCTGTGGAAGGTATTAAGAATATATGGTGTGGGAGGCAAGTTGTTAGAAGCAGTGAAAAGTTTTTATCGAGGATGTAAGGCATGTGTACGTGTAGGAAGAGAGGAAAGTGATTGGTTCTCAGTGAATGTAGGTTTGCGGCAGGGGTGTGTGATGTCTCCATGGTTGTTTAATTTGTTTATGGATGGGGTTGTTAGGGAGGTAAATGCAAGAGTCTTGGAAAGAGGGGCAAGTATGAAGTCTGTTGGGGATGAGAGAGCTTGGGAAGTGAGTCAGTTGTTGTTCGCTGATGATACAGCGCTGGTGGCGGATTCATGTGAGAAACTGCAGAAGCTGGTGACGGAGTTTGGTAAAGTGTGTGGAAGAAGAAAGTTAAGAGTAAATGTGAATAAGAGCAAGGTTATTAGGTACAGTAGGGTTGAGGGTCAAGTCAATTGGGAGGTGAGTTTGAATGGTGAAAAACTGGAGGAAGTGAAGTGTTTTAGATATCTGGGAGTGGATCTGTCAGCGGATGGAACCATGGAAGCGGAAGTGGATCATAGGGTGGGGGAGGGGGCGAAAATTTTGGGAGCCTTGAAAAATGTGTGGAAGTCGAGAACATTATCCCGGAAAGCAAAAATGGGTATGTTTGAAGGAATAGTAGTTCCAACAATGTTGTATGGTTGCGAGGCGTGGGCTATGGATAGAGTTGTGCGCAGGAGGATGGATGTGCTGGAAATGAGATGTTTGAGGACAATGTGTGGTGTGAGGTGGTTTGATCGAGTAAGTAACGTAAGGGTAAGAGAGATGTGTGGAAATAAAAAGAGCGTGGTTGAGAGAGCAGAAGAGGGTGTTTTGAAATGGTTTGGGCACATGGAGAGAATGAGTGAGGAAAGATTGACCAAGAGGATATATGTGTCGGAGGTGGAGGGAACGAGGAGAAGAGGGAGACCAAATTGGAGGTGGAAAGATGGAGTGAAAAGGATTTTGTGTGATCGGGGCCTGAACATGCAGGAGGGTGAAAGGAGGGCAAGGAATAGAGTGAATTGGAGCGATGTGGTATACAGGGGTTGACGTGCTGTCAGTGGATTGAATCAAGGCATGTGAAGCGTCCGGGGTAAACCATGGAAAGCTGTGTAGGTATGTATATTTCCGTGTGTGGACGTGTGTATGTACATGTGTATGGGGGGGGGGGGGTTGGGCCATTTCTTTCGTCTGTTTCCTTGCGCTACCTCGCAAACGCGGGAGACAGCGACAAAGTATAAGAAAAAAAAATATATATATATATATATATATATATACACGCCCACACACGCACATATACATTACACATTTCAACGTATGCATGCATATACATACAGACATATACATATGCACACATGTACATATTCATATTTGTTGCCTTTATTCATTCCCGTCACCATCCCGCCACACATGAAATAGCATCCCTCCCTGCCCCCGCGAAGAAGCGCTAAGACAAAAGGTCACCTTCGTTCACACTCAGTCTCTAGCTGTCACGTGTAATGCACCGAAACCACAGCTCCATTTCCACATCCAGGCCCCACAAAACTTTTCATGGTTTACCCCAGACGCTTCACATACTCTGGTTCAATCCATTGACTGCACATCGACCCCTGTATACCACATCGTTCCAATTCACACTATTCCTTGCACGCCTTTCACATTCCTGTATGTTCAGGCCCCGATCACTCAAAATTTTTTTCACTCTATCCTTCCACCTCCAATTTGGTCTCACTTCTCGTTCCCTCCACCTCTGACACGTATATCCTTTGCCAATCTTTCCTCACTTATTCTCTCCATGTGACCAGATAGATCACTTCAATACACCCTCTTCTGCTCATTCAACCACACTCTTTTCATTACCACACATCTCTCTTACCCTTTCATTAATTACTCGATCAAAACACCTCACACCACATATTGTCCTCAAACATTTCATCTCTAACATATCCACCCTCCTGTGCACAACCCTATCTATAGCCCAAGCCTGGCAACCGTATAACATTGTTGGAACCACTATTCCTTCAAACATACCCACTTTTGCTCTCCAAGATAACGTTCTTACCTTCTACACATTCTTCAACGTTCCCAAAACCTTCGACCCCTCCCCCACCCTGTGACTCACTTCCACTTCCATGGTTCCCCCAGAGAAAATGTTGACAGACGGGTGAAAGCGTATAAGGCAATCACTAAACAGAAATGTAAAACCTTCAAGCTAATCACAGCGACTTATTAATAGGTACCAACCCTTCAACGTTGCCCTCCAAATGCTGCCAACCATTCCGAAGCTTCCATCCATTGTGCCAACCATTCTGAACTTTAATCACACTTCAACTTCGTTATTTTCTTTGTACCCGTTATCATGACAACTTCCGATTTTTCCTCCTATATTTCTACTAATCTGTGAGCTTAAAAGCATATTTGAAGCTCAAAGAGAGCTTACAAGTGACTAACGGATGAAGGCGCATATGCCAAATCACTTCTATATTTCTACTAATCTGTGAGCTTAAAAGCATATTTGAAGCTCATAGAGAGCTTACAAGTGACTAACGGATGAAGGCGCATAAGCCAAATCACTTCTATATTTCTACTAATCTGTGAGCTTAAAAGCATATTTGAAGCTCATACAGAGCTTACAAATGACTAATGGATGAAGGCGCATAAGCCAATCACAATAAAGAAACGTAAGACCAAGCAAATGAAAGAAAAGCACCATGACCTAATTACAACAATGGCTTCCCATTATTCCTCAATCTTTATGAAAAAAATCAATCATTCGGTTTCATTTATAAAGTAAGAATAACAAAAACTTGGTTATAGTCGGCGCTTACCTTTTACCAATTCGGTCAGTGTACAAACAAACTTGTCACTGCATTTGGTTCAATGTAGTTTTCTTGTTGGAAATGAATCACTTATAAAATGACTTTTCTGTGTTAAACACATGAACCTGTTCACAGTGTAAACTAAAGGCTGAAAACTTAGCCTTGGCTACTAGTAATTGTACTCGATAGCTTTTAAACATTTGTGTTTCGGTTCGTTATTTGGTATAACGGCAATTTCTTACACACCAGTTGGCCTTGTCTCACCTCCTGCGAGGTCTGGGTTAGACTGGTGTGGTTGTCGGTTGGCCTAGTCCTACATGTGGGCGGGGTCATACCCAGCAGTGTGACCATCGATTCAAAACTTCCTCATCCTCACTGTTGAGAAACATTAAACGCCACACATCTTGGTAACGTTTGCAAGTACAATAACTAAGAGTAACCTCATCTAGATACTGCAGAGGTAAACCATGCTTCAATCAAAGGCCATATCAGATGGCAGGAAAAGAATGTGCTTAGACTTGACTCATCAATTTAGGAACATTCAAGGATACATTAGTACTTAGTTAACAGGTCATACTTCAAACGCGACAAAGTATAAAAAAAAAAAAAGATATATATATATATATATATATATATATATATATATATATATATATATATATATATAATTTCACCAAAATAACATAATACTAAGCAAATATAGATAGCTTTGGTAACACTGGCGATGTGTGTCGGGTGAGGGAGGGAGGCGTCCCTGGCAGTATGGTGTGTGTGAGGAAGGACGGAAGTAAATGTCAACTGACGACAATCGAAGCTCTCCCCCCCCCCCCCCCCCCCCCCCCCCCCCCACGCATCAAACATTTGAACAAATCTAAAACTTTTGCTAATCTTAGCGAAATTAACATTAGAAAATTTTCATTTCTTATGATTACTAGAGGCAAATTAAGAAAAAAGTCATGGTTTTTACCTAACGACCGTTATAAAGGTTTCCGGCTACTGAAAGCAATAACTTCCTTCAACCAAACAGAAAGAATCATTACGCCTTACAGCTAATCACAGCTCATGTCTTCCTTTTCCTCTTTACAGTTCCATTCGCTTTGATCATATCATGTAGTTTCAAAGTGCTGTCCCAAGTTTACGTTAAATGGCTAATAGTTTTTTCAAAATCAACTGTGTTATTCTCGAATATAATAGATGATGAAAAGCACAGTAACAAATGGTAATGCAAGTTATCTTAACCTGCAGTCTTAGGTGGAAATCCCTGGCAGACACATTTATCCTATAATCACATACTAATGTCACTATGCATCATTTTTGCACTTATAGAATGTAACCAGAAGAGGAAGTATGACGGAGAGTGTGCGCACCAGCAAGGGAGACAAAAGTCCAAGGAAATTCAAGAATCAATGGGAAGAGGAAGTGTGGTGAAGACCATCTGTGAAGTGGTGTATGGTCTTTTAAGATTGATATGATGACTTTACATTTTGAGTTGATTTGCCAAGAACCGGACAAAGGGTTTCTAAATCTGATATACAAACGAATATAGTTAAACTTATATCTGCTGAGCAAGAGTACCCGAGTCGGTCAAGACGATTTTCTGAGCCTAAAATTGACGCAGGTCCGGACCTGTGGCGGTTGAGGACGTCTCGGAGGTCGAATGAAGTCGTTGAGTTTAGATAGCTGAGTCGGTCGGGGCGCTTTTCTAGCCAATGAATACTCAATAAATACATATCAAATAATCACAGGATCTTCATAAAGATTGACCATTTAAATGCTTGATTACAGGCGATAATGACACCCATACAGTATTTCAGACCCATATTCGTATCAAGCATTAAAAGATTGTTCTTATTCTGAGGTTTTAAAGCAAAATTCTCATCCTAAAAACTCTTATTTTGAAATACGAATCCAATGAACACATAATTTTTTCAAAGAATAACCATCGAGATACTTAATTACAGATCTTACTGACACCCACAAGAATATTTTAACCCCAGATTTGTATTCAACATGAAAAATAATTATGCTGAGGTCTTCAAGCAAATCTATTGCCCTCAGAAAAATACCAAAAATTGCAAGTGATGGTTCAAGTATTTGTCTTAAAATGGAATTACAACAAAGAAACGCTTATATACTTCAAATAATCCTGGGAAATACCTGATAATGCTTACTAAGTCAGACTGATACCCAATAGATACAAAGCCAATAAGGCCTTAATGACACCCAAACAATATTCAAGCCTAGATTTATTTTCACCATGGAAAATAGTCCTTATACTGGGGTTTTAAAGCAAATCTGTTATTCTTCAGATAATACAAAAATTGCAAATAATAGTTTAGGGTACTTTTTAGCAAAAAGAAAGAAAAAAATCTTTTCAAAATGAAAGAAAACATGAAGAAATACTTCTATACTTGATATTATTATGGACAATATCTCATTATGCTTCCCCAAGATGATAGATACCCATCAAACAAGTAATCACAGAATCTTTCTAGGTAATAACCATTTAAATACATAATTACAGGCCTTACTGATACCTATATCAACAAATCAAACTCAGATTAGTATTAAGCATGAAAAATAGTCCTTCCTGTGTATCTTTTAGCCCAAAATAACTTTTGAAACGAATTATACCATAATGAAATACTTTTATACTTGAAACAATCATAGAAAGTACCTGAAGCAGACAGGTACTCATTAAGGCCTGTCTACACGAGCGGGCCTGATCGGCGAGTTTGCCCGTTAACGGGCAAATTCTAGCGGGCCTGCCCGTGAATGTTGTTCACACGACCGAAGTGATGAACAGCCGGGCCTGCCCGACGATGTTGCCAGTAGCGGGTGGAGTGCGGTACGAGAACCATGGTGCCTAGCATTGTCAAGAAAAAGATTTTGTGCATCTGGCAGGGTAGAAACTCCAGCTACCGGGCACCAGCTCAGTGATTTCGCTCGGCGGGCTTTCGGGCAATTTGATCGTTTGCCTGTCAAATATGTCCGTTAACGGGCAAGCCCGCCGATCAGGCCCGCTCGTGTAGACAGGCCTTTAGATACGAATCCATTAATCAAAGGAGCTTCTTACAGAGTAAACATAAAAGCACGTAATTACAGGCCTCAATAAGACATGAAACATTATTTCAATCCCAGATTCATATTTAGCTTGAGAAATAGTCCTTTTACTGAAGCTTTTATGCAGTTCTATTACCCTCAGAAAAGACACGAAATATTCCAAGTATTAGTGCAGAATATTCATTGGTAAAAAAAAGAACTTTTGTTTATATGTTAAAATCTAATATAATTAAAAGCTTCTGTAATTGATATATTCTTGGAAAAATATCTGGGTAAATCTGAAAGGGGATAGCGAGAGATGGGTGATTACTGGTGCGTATACACCCGGCTATAAGAAAGATCATGAAAGGTAAGTGTTTTGAGAGCAGATGAATGACTGTGGCAGCAGTTTTGTTGCACGAGACCGTGTATTAGCGATAGGTGATTTAAATGCGAAGGTGAGTAATGTGGCAGTTGAGGGTATAATATTAATACTTATAGATGAAAAGGATGAGCCTGTGGAGTTGTGTGCTGAAAAAGAATAGACTAGTGATACAGAATAAATGATTTCAAAGGAAAGATGTACACAAGTATACGTATGTGAATAGGAAAGATGGTCAATGGGCATCATTAGATCACGTGTTAATTGATGGGCGAGTAAAAAAAGAGACTTTTGGATGTAAATGCGCTTAGAGGGGTAGTTGGTTTTCGAAGAGGAAAGAATATCGGAGAAGAGAGTGATGAGAGTAAGAGAGTCTGGAAAGGAGACTTGTATGAAGAAATGCCAAGAGAGATTGAGTGTAGAATGGAAGGTGAGAGCAAATGCAGTGAGGGGAATGGGTGAGGAATGGAGGGTAACTTAGGGAAGCATTAGTGGCCTGTGCAAGAGATGCATGTGACATGCGAAAGGTGGGAGGCGGGGCAGATTAGAAAGGGAAAAGAGTGGTGGGATGAAGAATTAAAGTTGCGAGTGAAAGAGAAAACAGAGTCGTATGGGCGGTACTTGAAAGGAAGGATTGCAAAAGATTGGGAAATGTATAAGAATAAGCGGCAGAATGTCAAGAGGAAAGTGCAGGACTTGAAACAGAGGGCAAATGAGAGTTAGGGTGAGAGATTTTGGGAGAATAAAAAGATGCTTTGGAAGGAGGTAGATAATGTGAGAAATACAAGAGAACTAATAGAAACAACTGTGAAGGGGGCAAAAGGAAATGTGAAAACAGGTATTAATGGAGTGAGGAGATGGAGTAAGTGTTTCGAAGGATTGTTGAATGTGTTTGATGATAAGGGTGGCAGATGTAGGGTGTTTTGGTTTGGGTGATATCCGAAGTTGAGTCATGGAGAGTGTCTGGTGAAGGGAGATGAAATACGGAGAGGCGGCTGAAATCAATAGTATTGCAGGTGACTTTATTAAGAAATAGGGTTACTGTGTTGTTGATTGGTTGGTAAGGATGATTGATGTATGTATGGGGTCATGGTGAAGTGCCTGGGGATTGGCAGAATGCCAGAATGCATGTATAAAGATAAAGGGAACAAAGGCGAGTGTTCAAACTACAGAGGCAAAAGTTTGTTGAGTATAGCTTGGTAAATTGTGAGGGAGGTTATTGAGGAGAGGGTGAAGGCATATGTACAGAACATCAGATTGGGGAGGAGCAGTGTGGTTTCATAAGTGGTAGAGGATGTGTGGATCAAGTGTTTGCTTGAAGAATGTGTGTAAGAAATACTTAGAAAAACAGATGGATTCATATGTGACATTTTTCGATCTGAAAAGGCATATGATAGGGTCGATGGAGATGATCTGTGGAAGGAATTAAGAATATATGGTGTGGATGATAAGCTGCTAGAATGGTAAGCTGCTAGAAGCAGTAAAAAATTCTTATTAAGGGTGTGCGGAGTGAGTACGAGACGGAAGAGGGTAATTGGTTCCCAGTGAAGGTCGGTCTGCGGCAGAGGTGTGTGATGTCATCATGCATGTTTTGATTTGTTTATGGATGGGGTAGTTAGGCACTTAGATGGGAGATTCCGGGAGAAAGTGTTGAGTTTGCAGTCTGTTGGGGATGAGAGGGCCTGGGAAGTGAGTCAGTTGTTGATTGTGGATGATACAGCTCTGGTGGCTGATTCAAGTGATAAACCCCAAAAGTGTGCGACTGAATTTGCAAGTGTGTCAAAGGAAAAGGTTGCGATTAAATCTTAATAAAAGCAAATTTACTAGGTACAGGAGGATTTAAGAGACACGTTAGTTGGGATATGCTAAGTTCGAATGGACAAAAATTGGAAGTGAAGTGTTTTACTCATATAGGGGTGGACTTGGCAGCGAATGAAACCATGGAAGCGGAAGTGAGTCATAGGGAAGTGGAGGGGCAAAGGTTCTGGCAAAACTGTTTGGCTGGTGCGCTCAGCCATAGCCAAGCACACTGTCAAGTAACACTCACTGTTTTTCTGAAGGCATATCACATAGCGTGTTATGAAGCAATATATATATATATATATATATATATATATATATATATATATATATATATATATATATATATATATATATATATATATATATATATATTAGTGGTGATGTGAGAAGGAGATAGAGTGAGTGTTTTGAAGGTTTGTTGAATGTGTTTGATGATAGAGTGGCAGATATAGGGTGTTTTGGGTGTTTTGGTCAAGGTGGTATGCAAAGCGAGAGGGTTAGGGAAAATGATTTGGTAAACAGAGGAGAGGTAGTAAAAGCTTTGCGGAAGATGAAAGCCGGCAAGGCATCGGGTTTGGATGGTATTGCGGTGGAATTTATTAAAAGATGGGGTGACTGTATTGTTGAGTGGTTGGTAAGGTTATCTAATATATGTATGACTCATGGTGAGGTGCCTGAGGATTGGCGGAATGCTTGCATAGTGCCATTGTACAAAGGCAAAGGGGATAAAAGTGAGTACTCAAATTACAGAGGTATAAGTTTGTTGAGTATTCCAGGGAAATTATATGGGAGGGTATTGACTGAGAGGGTGAAGGCATGTACAGAGCATCTTTGTCAATCTTTCCTCACTCATTCTCTCCATGTGACCAAACCATTTCAAAACACCCTCTTCTGCTCTCTCAACCACACTCTTTTTATTACCACACATCTCTCTTACCCTTTCATTACTTACTCGATCAAACCACCTCACACCACATATTGTCCTCAAACATCTCATTTCCAACACATCCACCCTCCTCCGCACAACTCTATCTATAGCCCACTCCTCGCAACCATATAACATTGTTTGAACCACCATCCCTTCAAACATACCCATTTTTGCTTTCCAAGATAACGTTCTCGACTTCCACACATTTTACCACGCTCCCAGAACTTTCGCCCCCTCCCCCACCATATGATTCACTTCCGCTTCCATGGTTCCATCCGCTGCCAAATCCACTCCCAGATGTCTAAAACACTTCACTTCCTCCAGTTTCTCTCCATTCAAACTTACCTCCCAGTTGACTTGTCCCTCAAGCATACTGTACCTAATAACCTTGCTCTTATTCACATTTACTCTCAGCTTTCTTCTTTCACACGCTTTACCAAACTCAGTCACCAGCCTCTGCAGTTTCTCATCCGAATCAGCTACCAGCGCTGTATCATCAGCGAACAACTGACTCCCCTGATGTGATTATTACACGAAAGTGCACTTAGGAACTTTTCGTGTTTCATTTTCCCCGTGGACTCATAGGAATATCTTGATCACGCGCAAAATTGTGATCCTTTCCAATATATATATATATATATATATATATATATATATATATATATATATATATAGAGAGAGAGAGAGAGAGAGAGAGAGAGAGAGAGAGAGAGAGAGAGGAAAGACTGAAGCAACTGCGAGAACCAAAAGGAAAATTATGGGGAAGCATGTGCAATCAGTCTCAAGCAAATCATTTGACAATTGAAATATTGCGTAGGTCATAGACAGCATTACTCTACCCACGTGATACTACAACAGAGATATATCTATAGCTATCTAGTTGTTTCAAAACGAGGGACGAGGAGAGGACATATATGAAATAGAAATATTTTTCGCTTAAGTTATTTTTTACTGGAATCAAAAGACAGCAGCGTACAGTTACAAAGGAAAGACATGCAAGGAACATTGGTTGTCTTATCGAGTCAATATTATCAACAGTTTACATGACATTCGACCAGATCCTCGTGGATTTCACGGTTACTTAAACGCCTAAACACGCACATATACATACATATACATTTCAACGTATACATAATATACTATTTTTATTTTGCTTTGTCGCAGTCTCCCGCGTTAGCGAGGTAGCGCAAGGAAACAGACGAAAGAATGGACCAACCCACCCACATACACATGTATATACGTAAACGCCTAAACACGCACATATACATACATATACTATTTTTATTTTGCTTTGTCGCAGTCTCCCGCGTTAGCGAGGTAGCGCAAGGAAACAGACGAAAGAATGGACCAACCCACCCACATACACATGTATATACATACACGTCCACACACGCAGATATACATACATATACTATTTTTATTTTGCTTTGTCGCAGTCTCCCGCGTTAGCGAGGTAGCGCAAGGAAACAGACGAAAGAATGGACCAACCCACCCACATACACATGTATATACATACACGTCCAAACACGCACATATACATACATATACTATTTTTATTTTGCTTTGTCGCAGTCTCCCGCGTTAGCGAGGTAGCGCAAGGAAACAGACGAAAGAATGGACCAACCCACCCACATACACATGTATATACGTAAACGCCTAAACACGCACATATACATACATATACTATTTTTATTTTGCTTTGTCGCAGTCTCCCGCGTTAGCGAGGTAGCGCAAGGAAACAGACGAAAGAATGGACCAACCCACCCACATACACATGTATATACGTAAACGCCTAAACACGCACATATACATACATATACTATTTTTATTTTGCTTTGTCGCAGTCTCCCGCGTTAGCGAGGTAGCGCAAGGAAACAGACGAAAGAATGGACCAACCCACCCACATACACATGTATATACGTAAACGCCTAAACACGCACATATACATACATATACTATTTTTATTTTGCTTTGTCGCAGTCTCCCGCGTTAGCGAGGTAGCGCAAGGAAACAGACGAAAGAATGGACCAACCCACCCACATACACATGTATATACGTAAACGCCTAAACACGCACATATACATACATATACTATTTTTATTTTGCTTTGTCGCAGTCTCCCGCGTTAGCGAGGTAGCGCAAGGAAACAGACGAAAGAATGGACCAACCCACCCACATACACATGTATATACGTAAACGCCTAAACACGCACATATACATACATATACTATTTTTATTTTGCTTTGTCGCAGTCTCCCGCGTTAGCGAGGTAGCGCAAGGAAACAGACGAAAGAATGGACCAACCCACCCACATACACATGTATATACGTAAACGCCTAAACACGCACATATACATACATATACTATTTTTATTTTGCTTTGTCGCAGTCTCCCGCGTTAGCGAGGTAGCGCAAGGAAACAGACGAAAGAATGGACCAACCCACCCACATACACATGTATATACGTAAACGCCTAAACACGCACATATACATACATATACTATTTTTATTTTGCTTTGTCGCAGTCTCCCGCGTTAGCGAGGTAGCGCAAGGAAACAGACGAAAGAATGGACCAACCCACCCACATACACATGTATATACGTAAACGCCTAAACACGCACATATACATACATATACTATTTTTATTTTGCTTTGTCGCAGTCTCCCGCGTTAGCGAGGTAGCGCAAGGAAACAGACGAAAGAATGGACCAACCCACCCACATACACATGTATATACATACACGTCCACACACGCAGATATACATACATATACTATTTTTATTTTGCTTTGTCGCAGTCTCCCGCGTTAGCGAGGTAGCGCAAGGAAACAGACGAAAGAATGGACCAACCCACCCACATACACATGTATATACGTAAACGCCTAAACACGCACATATACATACATATACTATTTTTATTTTGCTTTGTCGCAGTCTCCCGCGTTAGCGAGGTAGCGCAAGGAAACAGACGAAAGAATGGACCAACCCACCCACATACACATGTATATACGTAAACGCCTAAACACGCACATATACATACATATACTATTTTTATTTTGCTTTGTCGCAGTCTCCCGCGTTAGCGAGGTAGCGCAAGGAAACAGACGAAAGAATGGACCAACCCACCCACATACACATGTATATACGTAAACGCCTAAACACGCACATATACATACATATACTATTTTTATTTTGCTTTGTCGCAGTCTCCCGCGTTAGCGAGGTAGCGCAAGGAAACAGACGAAAGAATGGACCAACCCACCCACATACACATGTATATACGTAAACGCCTAAACACGCACATATACATACATATACTATTTTTATTTTGCTTTGTCGCAGTCTCCCGCGTTAGCGAGGTAGCGCAAGGAAACAGACGAAAGAATGGACCAACCCACCCACATACACATGTATATACGTAAACGCCTAAACACGCACATATACATACATATACTATTTTTATTTTGCTTTGTCGCAGTCTCCCGCGTTAGCGAGGTAGCGCAAGGAAACAGACGAAAGAATGGACCAACCCACCCACATACACATGTATATACGTAAACGCCTAAACACGCACATATACATACATATACTATTTTTATTTTGCTTTGTCGCAGTCTCCCGCGTTAGCGAGGTAGCGCAAGGAAACAGACGAAAGAATGGACCAACCCACCCACATACACATGTATATACGTAAACGCCTAAACACGCACATATACATACATATACTATTTTTATTTTGCTTTGTCGCAGTCTCCCGCGTTAGCGAGGTAGCGCAAGGAAACAGACGAAAGAATGGACCAACCCACCCACATACACATGTATATACATACACGTCCACACACGCAGATATACATACATATACTATTTTTATTTTGCTTTGTCGCAGTCTCCCGCGTTAGCGAGGTAGCGCAAGGAAACAGACGAAAGAATGGACCAACCCACCCACATACACATGTATATACATACACGTCCACACACGCAGATATACATACATATACTATTTTTATTTTGCTTTGTCGCAGTCTCCCGCGTTAGCGAGGTAGCGCAAGGAAACAGACGAAAGAATGGACCAACCCACCCACATACACATGTATATACGTAAACGCCTAAACACGCACATATACATACATATACTATTTTTATTTTGCTTTGTCGCAGTCTCCCGCGTTAGCGAGGTAGCGCAAGGAAACAGACGAAAGAATGGACCAACCCACCCACATACACATGTATATACATACACGTCCACACACGCAGATATACATACATATACTATTTTTATTTTGCTTTGTCGCAGTCTCCCGCGTTAGCGAGGTAGCGCAAGGAAACAGACGAAAGAATGGACCAACCCACCCACATACACATGTATATACGTAAACGCCTAAACACGCACATATACATACATATACATTTCAACGTATACATACATATACTATTTTTATTTTGCTTTGTCGCAGTCTCCCGCGTTAGCGAGGTAGCGCAAGGAAACAGACGAAAGAATGGACCAACCCACCCACATACACATGTATATACGTAAACGCCTAAACACGCACATATACATACATATACATTTCAACGTATACATACATATACTATTTTTATTTTGCTTTGTCGCAGTCTCCCGCGTTAGCGAGGTAGCGCAAGGAAACAGACGAAAGAATGGACCAACCCACCCACATACACATGTATATACATACACGTCCACACACGCAGATATACATACCTATACATCTCAATGTACAATCTATGAACACACACAGACATATACATATATACACATGTACATAATTCATACCGTCTGCCTTTATTTATTCCCATCGCCACCTCCCACACATGGAATAACAACCCCCTCCCCCTCATGTGTGCGAGGTAGCGCTAGGAAAAGACAACAAAGGCCCCATTCGTTCACACTCAGTCATAAACATATACATAAGTGTACATATCCATAATGCTGCCTTCATCTATTTCCGTCGCCATCCCGCCACACAAGAAACAGAATTCCCCCCTAGCCCCCTCTAGCGAGGCTGCGCCAGAGAAAGACAAAAGAGGCCACATTCGTTAGCACTCACTCTCTAGCTGTAATGTGTAAAGCACCGAAACAACAGCTCCCTTTCCACATTCAGGTCTCACAGACCTTTCCTGGGTTTACCCCAGACACTTTACATGCCCTGGTTCAATCCACTGACAGCCCGTCGATCCCGGTATACCACATCGTTCCAATTCACTCTAGTCCTTGCACGGCTTTCACCCTCCTGTATGTTCAGGCCCCGATCGCTCAAAATCTTTTTCACTTCATCCTTCCACCTACATCCCTCCACCTCTGACACATATATCCTCTTCGTCAAATTCTCCTCATTCATTTACTCCATGCGTCCAAACCATTTCAACACACCCTCTTCCGCTCTGTCAACCAGACTCTTTCTACCACCACACATCTCTCTCACCCTTTCATTACTTACTCGATGAAACCACCTCACACCACATATTGTCCTTAAACATTTCATATCCAACACATTCCTCCTCCTCAGCACAACCCCATCCATAGCCCATGCCTCGCAACCATATAACATTGTTGGAACCACTATTCCTTCAAACATACTCATTTTAGCTCTCCGAGATAACGCTCTCGCCTTCCACACATTCTTTTTCGCTTCAAAAACCTTCGACCCCTCCCCCACCCTGAGACTCACTTCCGCTTCCACGGTTCCATCCGCTGCTACGTCGACTCCCAGATATCTAAAACACTTCACTTCCCCAGTTTATCTCTATTCAAACTTACCTCCCAATTAACTTGTCCCTCAACCTTACTGAACCTAATAACCTTACTCTTATTCACATTTACTTTCAGCTTTCTTCTTTCACACACATTACCAAACTCAGTCACCAACCTCTACAGTTTTCCGCCCGAATCAGCCACCTGTGCTATATTATCAGCGGACAACAACTGACTCACTTCCCAAGCCCTCTCATCCATAATAGACTGCATACTTGGCCCTCTCTCCATAACTCTTGCATTCACCTCCCTAACAACCCCATTCATAAACAAATTAAACAAACACGGAGACATCACGCACCCCTGCCACAAACCAACATTCACTGAGAACCAATCACTTTCCTCTCTTCCTACTCGCACACATGACTTACATCCTTGGTAAAAACTTTTCACTGCTTCTAGCAACTTACCTCCCACACCATATGCTCTTCACACCTTCCACAAATCATCTCTATCAACTCTATCATATGCCTTCTCTAGATCCATAAATGCTACATACAAATCCATCTGTTTTTCTAAGTATTTCTCGCAAACATTTTTCAAAGCAAACACCTGATCCACACATCCTCTACCACTTCTGAAACCACACTGCTCCTCCTCAATCTGATGGTCTGCACATGCATTTGCCCTCTCAATCACTACCCTTCCATATGATTTCCCCGGAATACTGAACAAACTTATGTCTCTTTAATTTGAACACCACCTTTATCCACTTTGCATTTGCACAATGGCACTATGCATGCATTCCGTCCAGTCCTCAGGCACTTCACCATGAACCATACATTAATACATTGAATATCCTTACCAACCAATCAACAACACAGTCACCCCATTTTCTAATGAATTCCACTGCAATACCATCTACACCCGGTGCCTTGTCGGATTTCCTCTTATGCAAAGCTTTTATTACCTCTTCTTTCTTTACCAAACCATTCTCCCTGACCCTCTCACTTGTCACACCACCGCGACCAAAAAACCCTGTATCTGCCACTCTATCATCAAACACATTCAACAAACCTTGAAAATACTCACTCCATTTCCTTCTCACTTCACCACTACTTGTTATTACCTCCCCTTTAGCCCCCTTCACCGATGTTCCCATTCGTTTTCTTGTCTTCCGCACTTTATCTACTTCCTTCTAAAACATCTTTATTCTCTCTAAGATTTAATGGCACAGTCTCACCCTGACGCTCATTTGCCCTCTTTTTTACCTCTTGCACCTTTCTCTTGACCTCCTGCCTACTTCCCCGCAAAAATCGTCCAAACGCCTCACTCTTCTCTTTCACTAACAATCTTACTTCACCCCACCACTCACTATCCTTTCTAATCTGCCCACCTCCCACTTTTCTCATGCCACAAGCATCTTTTGCACAAGTCATCACTGCTTCCCTAAATACATCCCATTCCCCCCCCCACTCACCTTACATCATTTGCTCTCACCTTTTTCCATTCTGCACTCAATCACTCTTGGTACTTCCTCACACAAGTCTCCTTTCCAAGCTCACTTACTCTCACCACTCTCTTCACACCAACATTCTCTCTTCTTTTCTGAAAGCCCCTTCAAATCTTCACCTTCGCCCCCACAAGCAATAATCAGACATCGCTCCAGTTGCACCTCTCGGCTTATTAACATCCAAAAGTCTCTCTTTCACACGCCCATCAATTAACACGTATTTCAAAAACGCTCTCTGGCCATTTCTTCTACTTACGTATACATGTATACCTCTCTCTTTTGTAACCAGGTATTCCCAATCACCAGTCCTTTTTCAGCACACAAATCTACAAGCTCTCCACCATTTCCATTTACAACACTGAACATCCCATGTACATAAATTATACCCTCAACTGCCACATTACTCACCTTTGCAATCAAATCACCCATCGCTATAACCCGGTCTCGTGCATCAAAGCTGCCGACGCACTCACTCAGTTGCTTCCAAAACACTTGCCCCTCATATCTTTCTTCTCATGGCCAGGTGCATGGTACCAATAATCACCCATCTTTCTCCATCCGCTTTCAGTTTTACCCATATCAATCGAGAGTTTACTTTCTTACACTCTATCACATACTACCACAATCCCTGTTTCAGAAGTAGTGCTACTCCTTCCTTTGCTCTTGTCCTCTCAGCAACCCCTGACTTTACTCCCAAGACATTCCTAAACCACTCTTCCTCTTTACCCTTTATCTTTGTTTTACTCAGAGCCAAAACATCCAGGTTCCTTTCATCATACATATTACCTATCTCTCCTTTTTTTCATCTTGGTTGCATCCACACACATTTAGACACCCCAATCTGAGCCTTTGAGGAGAATGAGCACTCTCCGCATGACTCCTTCTGTTTCCCCTTTTGGAAAGTTAAAAATACAAGGAGGGGAGGGTTTCTAGCCCCCGCTCCCGTCCCCTTTAGTCGCCTTCTACGACACGCGTGGAATGCGGGGGAAGTATTCTTTCTCCCCTAGTGCCATTGTACAAAGGCAAAGGGGACAAAGGTGGGTGTTCAAACTACAAAGGTATAAGTTTGTTGAGTATTCATGTGAAATTGTATGAAAGGGTATTGATTGAGAGGGTGAAGGCACGTACAGAGCATCAGATTGGGAAAGATCAGTGTGGTTTCAGAAGTGGTAGAGGATGTGTGTATCAGGTGTTTCCGTTCAAGAATGTGCGTGAGTAAAACTTAGAAAAACTGATGGATTTGTATGGATCTATGGATCTGGAGAGGACATATGATAGGGTTGATAGAGATGCTTTGTGGACGGTCTTGAGAGTATATGGTGTGGGAGGTCAGCTGCTAGAGTGATTGGTTCCCAGTGAAGGTCGGTCTGCGGCAGGGGTGTGTGATGTCCCAATGGTTGTTTAATTTGTTTATAGATTGGGTGGTTAGGGAGGTGAATGCAAGAGTTTTGGAGAGAGGGGCGAGTATGCAGTCTGTTGGAAGTGAGTCAGTTGTTGTCAGCTGGTGGCTGATTCGATTGAGAAATTGCAGAAGTTGGTGACCGAGTTTGGAAAAGTGTGTAAAAGGAGAAATTGAGAGTAAATGTGAATAAGAGCAAGGTTATTAGGTTCAGTAGGGTTGAGGGACAAGATAATGGGAATGTAAGTTTAAATGGAGAAAAACTGGAGAAAGTGAAGTGTTTTAGTGAACTTAGCAGCGAATGGAACCATGGAAGCATGAATCACAGGGTGGGGGAAGTGGCGATGGTACCGGGAGGGATAAAGAATGTGTGAAAGGAGAGAACGCCATCTCGGAAAGCAAAAATTGTTGTTTGGAGGAATAGTATTTCCCACAATATCATATGGTTTCGAGGCATGGGCTTTAGATAGGGTTGTACAGAGGAGAGTGGATGTGTTGGAAATGAAATGTTTGAAGTGGTTTGATCGAGTAAGAAATGAAAAGGTAAGAGAGGTGTATATAAATAAAAAGTGTGGTTGAGAGAGCAGAAGAGGGTGTGTTGAAATGGCTTACACATATGGAGAGAACGAGTGACGAAAGACTGACAAAGAGGATATATGTGTCAGAGGTGGAGGGAACATGGAGAAGTGGGAGACCAAATTGGAGGTGGAAGAATAGAGTGAAAAAGATTTTGAGCGATTGGGGTGTGCAAGGACCAGAGTGAATTGGAGCGATTTGGTATACCGGGGTCGACGTGCTCTCAATGGGCTGATCTAGGGCAAGTGAAATGCCTGGGGTTAACCATGGAAGGGTCTGTGGGGCCTGGATGTGGATAGGGAGCTATGGTTTCAGTACATTACACATGACAGCTAGAGATTAAGTGTGAACGAATGTGGCCTTTTTTGTCTGTTTTCCTGGCACTTTCCCGCTGAGCAGGGGGGTAACGATGCTGTTTCCTGTGGGGCTGGGTTGGGCTGGAAACAGATGAAGGCAAGTAAGTTTGAATATGTGCATGTCAATATATGTATATATGTGTGTATGTGTATGTATATATGTTGATACGCATACGTGTATGTATATATAATATATATATATATATATATATATATATATATATATATATATATATATATATATATATATATATATATATATATATGCGTGTATGGGCGTTTATGTATATATATGTGTATATGAGTGTGTATACACCAAAGAGGGGATTGACTCGTCGTTGTATAGAGTACTGTTCTCACATTTGGAGTGGTTCTAGCTCTGTATGCTTACTAGACAGAGTTGGGGCGAAAGCGATACAACTTATAAACTCTCCCAGGCTAACTTCCAAACTTGACCCAATTGACCTACGTCGCAATTTTGGTTCACTTTCCCTCTTCTATATATATTACTTTGGTTTTTGCTTCCAAGAGCTTGCTGCTTGTGTGTTCCTACAACAAGCTAGACCACGCGATACTTGGCAAGCTGCTGCGTCACATGATTATTGTGTCCATCAGCAACTTTAGGGAGGGCCGTTTTGATTCCTGCTTCTTTTCCTACACATCGAAGCTTTAGAACTCTCTACTATCTCATGTTAATTCCAATAACTATGACCTGGCAATTTCAAAAGACAGGGCTTTCAATGCCTCCAAAATTCGTAAATACTTTCCTTTATCTTTTCTTTTTCCGTTTCATGATTCTCTATACTTCAATTAAGGCCCGGCTTTGACGTGGACGTTTGCCCGTGACTGGAGCCTTCAAAGTAATATTCATTCTTTACTATACTTAATCGCTGTTTCCCAGGTCAGCGAGGTAGCGAGGGAAACAGGCGAAGAATCGCCCGTCGACTCATACACACACACACACACACACACACACACACACACAGAACAGAGAAGGGGGCCAAGTGAGGATATTCCCTCTAAGGCTCAGTCCTCTGTTCTTAATGCTACCTCGCTGACGCGGGAAATGGCGAATATGTATGAATGAATATAAAGAATAAATAAATAATATATATATATATATATATATATTTTTTTTTTTTATTTTTTTATTATACTTTGTCGCTGTCTCCCGCGTTTGCGAGGTAGCGCAAGGAAACAGACGAAAGAAATGGCCCAACCCCCCCCATACACATGTATATACATACGTCCACACACGCAAATATACATACCTACACAGCTTTCCATGGTTTACCCCAGACGGCTCACATGCCCTGATTCAATCCACCGACAGCACGTCAACCCCGGCACACCACATCGCTCCAATTCACTCTATTCCCTGCCCTCCTCCCACCCTCCTGCATGTTCAGGCCCCGATCACACAAAATCCTCTTCACTCCATCCTTCCACCTCCAATTTGGCCTCCCTCTCCTCCTCGCCCCCCCCACCTCCGACACACACATCCTCTCGGTCAATCCCCCCCCATATATATATATATATATATATATATATATATATATATATATATATATATATATATATATATATTTTTTTTTTTTTTGCTTTGTCGCTGTCTCCCGCGTTTGCGAGGTAGCGCAAGGAAACAGACGAAAGAAATGGCCCAACCCACCCCCATACACATGTATATACATACGTCCACACACGCAAATAAACATACCTACACAGCTTTCCATGGTTTACCCCAGACGCTTCACATGCCCTGATTCAATCCACTGACAGCATATATATATATATCTTTTTTCTTCCAAACTATTCGCCATTTCCCGCATTAGCGAGGTAGCGTTAAGAACAGATGACTGGGCCTTTTTTGGAATATCCTCACCTGGCCCCCTCTGTTCCTTCTTTTGGAAAAAAAAAAAAAAAAAAAAAAAAAATATATATATATATATATATATATATATATATATATATATATATATATATATATATATATATATATATATATATCCCTGGGGATAGGGGAGAAAGAATACTTCCCACGTATTCCCTGCGTGTCGTAGAAGGTGACTAAAAGGGGAGGGAGCGGGTGGCTGGAAATCCTCCCCTCTCGTTTTTTTTTTTTTTTTAATTTTCCAAAAGAAGGAACAGAGAAGGGGGCCAGGTGAGGATATTCCTTACAAGGCCCAGTCCTCTTTTCCTAACGCTACCTCGCTGATGCGGGAAATGGCGAATAGTATGAAAGAAAAAAAAAAAAAATATATATATATATATATATATATATATATATATATATATATATATATATATATATATATATATACATATATATTTATATATATATATATATATATATATATATATATTTCTTTTATTATACTTATTCGCCGTCTCCCGCGTTAGCGAAGTAGCACAAGGAAACAGACAAAATAATGGCCCAACCCACCCACATGCACATGTACATACACAAACGCCTACGTACACTCATATACATACCTATACATTTCAACATATGAATACCTATACATACACAGACTTATACATGTATACACATTCACATATTCATACTTGCTGCCTTCATCCATTTCCGTCACCACCCCGCCACACATGAAATAGCATCCCCCAACACACGCAGCGAGGTAGCACTAGGAAAAGACAAATAAGGCCACATTCGTTCAAACTCAGTCTCTCGCTGTCATGTGTAATGCACCGAAACCACAGCTCCATTTCCACCTCCAGGCCCCATGGTTTACCCAAGACGCTTTATATGCCCTGGTTCAATCCATTGACAGCACGTCGACCCCGGTATACAACATTGTTCCAATTTTCACACTAATCCTTTTACGCCTTTCACCCTCCTGTATGTTCAGACCCTGATCACTCAAAATCATCTTCATCCTTTCACCTCCAATTTGGTATCGCACTTCTCCTTTTTCCCACTATCTCTGACACATATATCCTCTTTGTCAATCTTTCCTCACTCATTCTCTCCATGTAACCAAACCATTTCATTACACCCTCTTCTGCTCTCTCAACTACACTCTTTTTATTACCACACATCTCTCTTACCCTTTAATTGCTTACTCGATCAAATCATCTCCCACCACATATTGTCCTCAGACATTTCATTTCGAACACATCTACCCTCCTCCGCACAACCCTATCTATAGCACATGCCTCTCAACTATATAACATTTTTGGAACCACTATTCCTTCAAACATACCCAATTTTGCTCTCCGAGGTATCGTTCTCGCCTTCCACACATTCTTCAACGCTCCCAGAACCTTCGCCCCCTCCCCCACCCTGTGACTCACTTCCGCTTCCAAGGTTCCATACGCTGCTAAATCCACTCCCAGATATCTAAAACACTATACTGCCTCCAGTTTTTTTCCATTCATACTTACCTCCCAGCTAAGTTATCCCTCAACCCTACTGAACGTAATAACCGTGCTCTTATTCACATTCACTCTCAGCTCTCTTCTTTCACACACTTTACCAAACTCGGTCACTAACCATTGCAGTTTCTCACCCGCATCAGCCACCAGCGCTGTATCATCAACAAACAAAAACTGACTTACTTCCCAAGCCCTCTCATCCACAACAGACTGCATACTTGCCCCTCTCTCCAAAACTCTTGCATTCACCTCCCTAACAACCCCATCCATAAACAAATTAAACAACCATGGAGACATCACGCATCACTGCCGCAAACCGATTTTCACTGGGATCCAATCACATTCCTCTTTTCCTACTCGTACACATGCTTTATATCATTGGTAGAAACACTTCACTGCTTCTAGCAACTTAGCTCCCACATCATATACTCTTAATACCTTCTACAAAGCATCTCTATCTACCCTATCATATGCCTTCTCCAGATCCATGAATGCTACTTAGAAATCCCTCTGTTTTTCTTAGTATTACTCACATACATTCTTCAAAGCAAACACCTGATCCACACATCCTCTACCACTTTTGAAATCACACTGCTGTTCCCCAATCTGATGCTCTGTACATGCCTTCAACCCCTCAATCAATATCCTCCCATACAATTTCCCAGGAATACTAAAAAAAACTTATGCCTTTGTAATTTGAGCACTCACCTTTATCTCCTTTGCCTTGTACAATGGCACTATGCATGCATTCCGCCAATCCTCAGGCACAATGTCCTTACCAACCAAACAACAACACAGTCACCCCATTCTTTTTCATGAATTCCACTGCAATATCATCTAAACCAGCCGTCTTGTCGGCTTTCAAAATCCGCAAAGCTTTCACTACCTCGTCTTTGTTTACGAGACCATTCCTCCTAACCCTCTTACTTCGCACACTACCTCGACCAAAACACCATGTGGACTTAAAGGAATATATATATGAATACACACACACACACACACACACACACACACATATATATATATATATATATATATATATATATATATATATATATATATATCATACAAACCTCCAACAGCCAGGATCGAACCCGGGACTCCTGTGCAAGAGCCGGGAGTGCTAACCGCTAGGATATGGGCCTGGCCCATTTCATGAACAATAAAGTTATCTAATTTGTAGAGACCATCACTAACTTTAAGATTATAATTCTTTGTGTATTTGATATTAGAAGATTCAATGATATTTCTCTTGGTAATAGAGTTAGAGTTAATAACTGAGATGGCATTACTCCAGTCAATACAATGATCATAGATTTTAACGTGATTAAACTAGGCATTTGATTTTTGTCCCGTTCTTATACTATATTTATGTTGCTCAAGTCTAACAGTAAGATCCTTACCAGTCTGACCAACATAAAGTTTATCACAATTTCCACAAGGCACTTTATAGATGCATCCAAGAGAATTTTCTGGTGAATTCCTGATTAAGATATTCTTTATAGTATTATTGCTGTTAAAGGCAACATTTACATTAAAGGATTTAAGGAACATGGGAAGTAAAGTGAAATTACCATTAAAAAGGAGAACTAAAAGATTCTTGGTGTCAATGGGAGGTTTGGGCTCAACTCTATAAAAAGGTTTCTTTGCTAACTTAAGAGATTTATCAATGAAAGATCTAGGGTACTTTAACTTAGATCCAATAGAATATCTCTTCTCAAACTCATCATCAATAAACTCTAGACTGCAAATAAGTAAAGCCATAAGGAACATAGATTGAAATAAGAATAATTTAGCTCTGTCATGTTGAGATGAGTAATAATGGATATATGAGTATACATTGGTGGGTTTTCTGTATATGCCAAACTTAAACTTGTTTCCTTGCCCATGGATCATGCAATCTAAAAATGGTAACATACCGTTATTTTCATTTTCTACAGTAAATTTGATGGAAGGTACTATATTGTTAAGTAAGGGGAGAAATATTTGTATATCTTCATTTGTTTGCCAAACACAAAGAACATCATGTACATACCTAAACCAAATTGCATTAGAAGGCGTCCTAGCTTAGTCTCTTCGATGTATATCAACTGACATATTTCTCTCTTGTCTCTCCCCTGATGATGTGATTATCACACGAAAGCGCACTTGGGAACTTGTGTTTCATTTTTCCCCGTGGACTCATAGGAATATCTTGATTACGCGCAAAATTGTGATCTTTTTCAATATATATATATATATATATATATATATATATATATATATATATATATATATATATATATATATATATATTATCCCTGGGGATAGGGGATTAAGAATACTTCCCACGTATTCCCTGCGTGTCGTAGAAGGCGACTAAAAGGGGAGGGAGCGGGGGGCTGGAAATCCTCCCCTCTCGGTTTTTTTTTTTAATTTTCCAAAAGAAGGAACAGAGGGGGCCAGGTGAGGATATTCCAAAAAAGGCCCAGTCCTCTGTTCTTAACGCTACCTCGCCAACGCGGGAAATGGCAAATAGTTTAAAAGAAAAGAAATATATATATATATATATATATATATATATATATATATATATATATATATATATATATATATATATATATATATATATATATGTATAGGTATGTATATGTGCATGTGTGGACGTGTATGTATATACATGTGTATGTGGGTGGGTTGGGCCATTCTTTCGTCTGTTTCCTTGCGCTACCTCGCTAACGCGGTAGACAGCGACAAAGTATGATAAAAGATAAATGAATGTATAATGTGATGGCACCAAGGCGTTCTGATGCAATTATTTATCATTATGTGTGCCGAAATGACATGAACAGTGACCCTTATAGGTAAAGTGGAGAAATGTAGAAATAGGTAAAAAGATAAGAAATGCATAATGATGAAGTTTAGGAATGATTATGTACGACTGGCCTAAGATATAGACCAAGAATGAAATAAAACGGAGAAAAGAATCACATTCAGCGATGACAGAAGAAAGAGAGGGAAGAAAAAGAGGCGACGACGCACTAAGGAAAAACGCAGGTAAGAGCACCTAAAAGGAAGATAAACGAATGAATTAGTTCTTGAGGAATGTAGAAGACAATATAAAGTAGAATAAGACAATTGGGTTGACAGAAATGGATAAAAGTAGATGGAAAAAGGGAAAACACTAATTAAGGAGAAATGACGGAACCAAATAGCAACCGACCTCTTGCGTTTCCTCCTGCCTCTCTTGTCTGTGGCGGGACCTGAACAGCAGCGGCAGTGATCTTCTGGGGGAAAAAGATAGACTATTAAAGGAGTAACGTCATAACGGGACTGAAGGAAATGGGGAATATGCCTGTGCTACTACTATTATACCGATGCTATTCATGATATACGCTGATTGTTTAATGCTCTACTTAAAGATCCGCTGATCTGCAAGAGAGAGATCATCTACTTACCTACTTATTTCTAAGTACATACTATAATATCTACCCCATGGTAAAGCTAGCGAGTAACGCTTACCACAGAGAGAACAGGCTTCCTTTTCTGTAGTCTCTGTGCTTCTTTCATACTGTTTATAGTGTTTAGCTGTCCAGTCTGTTTGCTTGCTTAACTGACTAACTGTAATTAACCATAACCCCTAACGATGTGCGAGCCTAATATATGTGCAATAAGTGTACCTCATTCTTCAGCTCAGATGCTGTTATATGATACAGTTACCTTATGTAATTCAGACAAAAATAGAAGTGCACATGCATTCGAAGTATTGCTCTGTGAAAGTTTTTCTAGTTTTCATCAAGACCTTCAAGTTACATTACTTCGACCATTTACACTTGGTTCACATGGTCAACGTCGCTAACCACTACATCATGAAAGCCCTTGTGTATGTGTGTATGAAAGTGAATAGCATCTTACCCGATGATCATTGTGTAGAAGGAAGCAGTGACCAGACACACAGCAATGACGATGCAGATTATGATAGCCATCTGGAGGGCCATCTCGTAGCCCCGGTAAGGGATCTCGCTGTAGAGAAGGAAGGTGGAAAACAGATATGAGAAACACTATGAAGGTTTTGTTGTCGAAGCGGGTGTTGTCGAAGCGGATGTTGTCGAAGCGGGTATTTACTAAAGTAAGGATTTTCTTTGGTGCGTCCAAACCGCATTTTGTAGAACGCAATATATGTTATATATGCAGAATATAGCTCCTAGCGAGGCAACGAAGATGTTGACCATCTCATGAACAATATAATCATTGTGGGTAAAATTCATGTTATGAATGAAATGAAACTCTCATGAGACAGCTGTAACCAGTTTAGACCAATTAGGAGCCACAGCTAGACAATATTACTAACATGGCAAACGATAAGTATGACTGTGACGTTTCTGCTTTGTGATTATCCGATTTGGGATGAATGCTGAATTCAAGAAACATCACAAGAAGAAAATACATTTGAAAGCTTCAGAAGATAATGGGAGTGAAATAGAACGAAAATGCCTTGGATAGCCCAATAATTAGAATTTTAGATTCTGGAAACCAAATAACCAGGGAGCCACTTTTGTTCGTCTAAACAAGGAAGGACAATAATCTTGAGTGATAGGAGCGTTTCACGATACGTGAGATCTAGGAAAAATCTTACGAAATTTCCAATTATGAGGAAGACACTAATCAAAGAGACTACAGAATAAGGGACAAGACCTGTTGATTTACAAAGAAGACAAGTTTTAACATAAGAAGGAAGCCTTGGTCCCCGCAGATATTGCGAGTATTAATAAATTACTATCAGACTTGGTTTGGCGAGGCTAGGGTCATTATAGTACTTATAACCCGGATACACGTGGACATGATGGATATACCTTGTACTCTCTAGGTTTGGTCATGGATTAGTTTAAGCAGAATCTTCGTGAGAAAAGCTTGCGAAATCGCAGAAATCGACTGGATAGGGGCTGCCATTTCAATCAATTATGCATATGTATTTTCAACTAATCAGTAATCTGTGTTGTGGTTATTATGGATGTAACGACAATAACAATAAGATACTAAGATTGGTAAATCCACCTCTGAGCGCTCTGCGCAGAGAATTTTCAACGAGTAATTGGTGTTCATGCAGATATGAGGGCTGATAAATAGGCAAGATTAGGTCGCTTTGCCCCAGAACTCTACATAAACCAAGTATAGCACGAATCGAGCAAGAGATTGCAGAGATATACTTTACAATAACTTTTGGTCCCTGTATACTATCCTCCACATGCTCTGACACTTTCATATGATCTTGACGGGTCATAATTATGGCATCATAAAAATGGATGTACCATACTGGGCGCGCCAATGTTGTACTGATGAAAGCGCACCTGCGTCTCAATGTTTGTCTGACATTGTCTACACGTAGCACTGAGGGTTGTTCTTGATGACGACCTTTTCATATCAATTTCTGGACACTTGTTCCACCCTTGTCGCAAGGCACCAAAAGTTTAGCTAAAAAGAGTCACGATTCTTTCACAAACGTCACTGATATGAAGAAAGTGCGTTACGATACGCGCGGTGCGTTGTCACAATGATATAGTGATAACAGAAAATAGAATTATAGGAGAAGCAGTATGGTGCTATACTGCCATAACAGTACTGGAAAAGACGGTGACAACACACTGGTATAAGAATAGTATGCAAGAAAAAGGATTCCAGTAACTGCATCCGCGATTATAGTATGAAGGTGAAATCGCACTTCAGTAGGAGTTCATACAATCTTATTTAACATGTAAATTTTCTATACATGCGGCACGACATTGTTCGTGAAGAAAATCCATCTCATCAGGTGAAAGTACTTAATGAAGTTATTTAAATACCAACATCACACTTGATTCCCGCCGTCCAACACCAATTTTTATAGACCAAGCATAGTCTGCTTTGGCTGGCCGTAACCGTTGTAAGGTTGAGTGATTAAGGGGGCTCACGTGGCGGGGGTTGACCTGGGAAGCTGGATGTGTCTTCAAGATCTATGGGGTGATCATTTTCATAACAGCGTTCAGCGATCGCGTTTTTGTAGTTATCCCAGCGTACTGAATGACGGTGCCAATAACACTCACCCACATACACATGTATATAAATAAACGTCCACACACGCACATATATATACATATACATTTCAACGTAGACATACATATACATACACAGACATATACATATATACACGTGTACACATCCACACTTGCTGCCTTTATCCATTTTCGTCGCCATCCCGCCACACATGATATGGCAACCCCCCCCCCCACCCCTCACCCCGCGTGCGTGCGAGGTAGTGCTAGGAAATGACAACGAAAGCCACATTTGTGCAAACTGTCTCTAGCTGTCATGAGTAATGCACCGAAACCACACCACTCTTTTCACATCCAGGCCCCACAAAACTCTCCATAGTTTATCCCAGACGCTTCACATGCCCTGGTTCAATCCATTGAGAGTAAGTCGACCCCGGTATACCACATCGTTCACTCTATTCCTAGCACGTCTTTCACCCTCCTGTATGTTTAGGCCCCGATCGCTCAAAATCTTTTTCACTCCATCCTTTCACCTACTTCTCGTTCCCTTCACCTCTGACACATATATCCTCTTGGTCGATCTTTCCTCACTCATTCTCTTCATGTAACCAAACCATTCCAATACACCCTCTTCTGCTATATCAACCACGCTCTTTTTATTACTACACATCTCTCTTACCCTTTCATTACGTACTCGATCAAACTACCTCACACCACATATTGTCCTCAAACATCTCATTTCCAACACATCCACCCTCCTCCGTAAAACCCTATCTATAGCCCACGCCTCGCAACCATATAACATTGTTGGAACCACTATTCCTTCAAACATACCCAGTTTTGCCATCCGATATATATATATATATATATATATATATATATATATATATATATATATATATATATATATATATATATATATATATATATATATTCCTATGAGTCCACGGGGAAAATGGAACACGATAAGTTCCAAAGTGCACTTTCGTGTAATAATCACATCATCAGGGGAGACACAAGAGAGAAATATAACAGTTAGTTGATATACAACGAAGAGACGAAGCTAGGACGAGATTTGGTAAACATGCAATTGTCCAGGACAGAAAACGAGCGTTTATAAACTTATCATTTTACAAATCTTATCAACAATAAAGTTATCTAATTTGTATAGACCATCACTAATATTAAGATTATGATTCTTTGTGTATTCAGTAATAGAAGATTTAATGATATTTCTCGTGGTAATAGAGTTAGAGTTAATAATTGAGATGGCGTTACTCCAGTCAATGCAATAAACATAGCTTTTAACGTGATTAAACAAGGCATTTGATTCTTGTCCCTCTCTTATACTATATCTATGTCGCTTAAGTCTAACAGCAAGATCCTTACCAGTCTGCCCGACATAAAACTTATCACAATTTCTGCATGGCACTTTATAGATGCACCCAGGAAAATTTTTCTGGTGATTTACATTAGAGGATTTAAGCAACATGGGAGTAAAGTAAAATTACTATTAAAAGGGAGAACTACAAGATTCTTGGTGTGAAGGGGAGATTTGGGCTCAATTCTATAAAATGATTTCTTTGCTAACTTAAGGGATTTATCAACGAAAGATCTAGGGTACTTTAACCTCGATCCAATAGAATATATCTTCTCAAACTCAATATCAATATACTCTGGACTGCAAATACGTAATGCCTTAGGAACAGAGATTGAAATGATAATGGATATATGAGCATATATTGGTAGGTTTTCTGTATATGCTAAACTTAAACTTTATATATATATATTTTTTTTTTTTTTTTTTTTTTTTTTATACTTTGTCGCTGTCTCCCGCGTTTGCGAGGTAGCGCAAGGAAACAGACGAAAGAAATGGCCCAACCCCCCCCCCCCATACACATGTACATACACACGTCCACACACGCAAATATACATACCTACACAGCTTTCCATGGTTTACCCCAGACGCTTCACATGCCTTGCTTCAATCCACTGACAGCACGTCAACCCCTGTATACCACATGACTCCAATTCACTCTATTTCTTGCCCTCCTTTCACCCTCCTGCATGTTCAGGCCCCGATCACACAAAATCTTTTTCACTCCATCTTTCCACCTCCAATTTGGTCTCCCTCTTCTCCTCGTTCCCTCCACCTCCGACACATATATCCTCTTGGTCAATCTCTCCTCACTCATTCTCTCCATGTGCCCAAACCATTTCAAAACACCCTCTTCTGCTCTCTCGACCACGCTCTTTTTATTTCCACACATCCCTCTTACCCTTACGTTACTTACTCGATCAAACCACCTCACACCACACATTGTCCTCAAACATCTCATTTCCAGCACATCCATCCTCCTGCGCACATCTCTATCCATAGCCCACGCCTCGCAACCATACAGCATTGTTGGAACCACTATTCCCTCAAACATACCCATTTTTGCTTTCCGAGATAATGTTCTCGACTTCCACACATTTTTCAAGGCTCCCAAAATTTTCGCCCCCTCCCCCACCCTATGATCCACTTCCGCTTCCATGGTTCCATCCGCTGACAGATCCACTCCCAGATATCTAAAACACTTCACTTCCTCCAGTTTTTCTCCATTCAAACTCACCTCCCAATTGACTTGACCCTCACCCCTACTGTACCTAATAACCTTGCTCTTATTCACATTTACTCTCAACTTTCTTCTTCCACACACTTTACCAAACTCAGTCACCAGCTTCTGCAGTTTCTCACACGAATCAGCCACCAGCGCTGTATCATCAGCGAACAACAATTGACTCACTTCCCAAGCTCTCTCATCCCCAACAGACTTCATACTTGCCCCTCTTTCCAGGACTCTTGCATTTACCTCCTTTACAACCCCATCCATAAACAAATTAAACAACCATGGAGACATCACACACCCCTGCCGCAAACCTACATTCACTGAGAACCAATCACTTTCCTCTCTTCCTACACGTACACATGCCTTACATCCTCGATAAAAACTTTTCACTGCTTCTAACAACTTGCCTCCCACACCATATATTCTTAATACCTTCCACAGAGCATCTCTATCAACTCTATCATATGCCTTCTCCAGATCCATAAATGCTACATACAAATCCATTTGCTTTTCTAAGTATTTCTCACATACATTCTTCAAAGCAAACACCTGATCCACACATCCTCTACCACTTCTGAAACCGCACTGCTCTTCCCCAATCTGATGCTCTGTACATGCCTTCACCCTCTCAATCAATACCCTCCCATATAATTTACCAGGAATACTCAACAAACTTATACCTCTGTAATTTGAGCACTCACTCTTATCCCCTTTGCCTTTGTACAATGGCACTATGCACGCATTCCGCCAATCCTCAGGCACCTCACCATGAGTCATACATACATTAAATAACCTTACCAACCAGTCAACAATACAGTCACCCCCTTTCTTAATAAATTCCACTGCAATACCATCCAAACCTGCTGCCTTGCCGGCTTTCATCTTCCGCAAAGCTTTTACTACCTCTTCTCTGTTTACCAAATCATTTTCCCTAACCCTCTCACTTTGCACACCACCTCGACCAAAACACCCTATATCTGCCACTCTGTCATCAGACACATTCAACAAACCTTCAAAATACTCATTCCATCTCCTTCTCACATCACCGCTACTTGTTATCACCTCCCCATTTACGCCCTTCACTGAAGTTCCCATTTGCTCCCTTGTCTTACGCACCCTATTTACCTCCTTCCAGAACATCTTTTTATTCTCCCTAAAATTTACTGATAGTCTCTCACCCCAACTCTCATTTGCCCTTTTTTTCACCTCTTGCACCTTTCTCTTGACCTCCTGTCTCTTTCTTTTATACTTCTCCCACTCAATTGCATTTTTTCCCTGCAAAAATCGTCCAAATGCCTCTCTCTTCTCTTTCACTAATACTCTTACTTCTTCATCCCACCACTCACTACCCTTTCTAAACAGCCCACCTCCCACTCTTCTCATGCCACAAGCATCTTTTGCGCAATCCATCACTGATTCCCTAAATACATCCCATTCCTCCCCGACTCCCCTTACTTCCATTGTTCTCACCTTTTTCCATTCTGTACACAGTCTCTCCTGGTACTTCCCCACACAGGTCTCCTTCCCAAGCTCACTTACTCTCACCACCTTCTTCACCCCAACATTCACTCCTCTTTTCTGAAAACCCATACTAATCTTCACCTTAGCCTCCACAAGATAATGATCAGACATCCCTCCAGTTGCACCTCTCAGCACATTAACATCCAAAAGTCTCTCTTTCGCACGCCTGTCAATTAACACGTAATCCAATAACGCTCTCTGGCCATCTCTCCTACTTACATAAGTATACTTATGTATATCTCGCTTTTTAAACCAGGTATTCCCAATCATCAGTCCTTTTTCAGCACATAAATCTACAAGCTCTTCACCATTTCCATTTACAACACTGAACACCCCATGCATACCAATTATTCCCTCAACTGCCACATTACTCACCTTTGCATTTAAATCACCCATCACTATAACCCGGTCTCGTGCATCAAAACCGCTAACACACTCATTTAGCTGCTCCCAAAACACTTGCCTCTCATGATCTTTCTTCTCATGCCCAGGTGCATATGCACCAATAATCACCCACCTCTCTCCATCAACTTTCAATTTTACCCATATTAATCGAGAATTTACTTTCTTACATTCTATCACATACTCCCACAACTCCTGTTTCAGGAGTATTGCTACTCCTTCCCTTGCTCTTGTCCTCTCACTAACCCCTGACTTCACTCCCCAGACATTTCCAAACCACTCTTCCCCTTTACCCTTGAGCTTCGTTTCACTCAGAGCCAAAACATCCAGGTTCCTTTCCTCAAACATACTACCTATCTCTCCTTTTTTCACATCTTGGTTACATCCACACACATTTAGGCACCCCACTCTGAGCCTTCGAGGAGGATGATCACTCCCCGCGTGACTCCTTCTTCTGTTTCCCATTTTATATATATATATATATATATATATATATATATATATATATATATATATATATATATATATATATATATATATATATATATATATATATATATATATATATATTTTGTTCATACTACTTGCCATCTCCCGCGTCAGCGAGGTAGCGCCAAGGAGAGAGGACTGAGCCCCTCAGGGAACATCCTCACTTGGCCCCCCCTTCGTTCCTTCTTTTGGAAAATTAAAAAAGAGAGGGGAGGATTTCTAGCCCCCCGCTCCCTTCCCTTTTAGTCGCCTTCTACGACACGCAGGGAATACGTGGGAAATATTCTTTCTCCCCTATCTCCAGGGATTATATATATATATATATATATATATATATATATATATATATATATATATATATATTAGTTTACGCTGAAAGGTTTTCTGTAATGCATAAAAGTGAATGCGAATGCATTAGAGAAAACCTCTTTTTAGCCCACACTAATATATATATATATATATATATATATATATATATATATATATATATATATATATATATATATATATATATATATATATATATATATATCCTTTTTTATCTACTCATCTATATTTCATGTATATCTAACTTTGTCGCTCTCCCGCGTTAGCAAGGTAGCGCAAGGAAACAGACGAAAGAATGGCCCAACCCCCAACCCACCCACATACCCATGTATATACGTATACGTCCACACACGAACAAATACATATCTATACATTTCAACGTCTCTCCTTTGAAGGTTCCGTAATTACACATCTTGTTTCGATGAACATATTTGGTATTTCTGTAACATTCATTCTTTCTTGAAAAACCACACATTACGGGAATAGCTAAGTCTGCCTTTACGAAACTTGATATCCTTTTCTTCTGAACAGTCGCTCCGTTTATACAAGGGATTGCTTCGTCCTTGTGTGGAGAACTGCTCTCGCATCTTGGGTGGTTCTATCTCTGCATCCTTACCTGACAGAGTTGAGGCGAAAGCGGTCCGACTTATAAACTCGACCAGGGTAAGTTTTAGACTTGACCCTCTTGCCCTTCGTCGCATGTTGGTTCACTTTTCCTCTTCTGTGGGTATTAATTTCTTTTTACCTCCCGAGAGCTGGCTGCTTGTGTGCCACCACACAATGTCCGGCGTAACATGATTACTGTGTGACCGTTGGCAATTTAAGGGTGGGCTGTTTTGATAACTGTTTTTCCCTACAACTCAAGGCATTGGAACTCTCTACCTTCTCGTGTCTTTCACAATGACCATGACGTAGCACCTTTCAAGAAACTGGTTTTTCACTGCCTCTAAAATTCGTAAATACTTCTCCTTGTCATTCCTTTTTCCTTTTCATAATCTCTATATTTCAATTAAAGCCAAGCCTTGATGTGGATTTTTCTCCGTCAATGAAGTTTTGAACAGATAAAAAAGAGTGCCTTGAGAAAGAAAACTATGAGTGACAATGGATGATGATTCCCTAGTTGTCTATAATCGTCAACCTTAGGAAGAATTGATATCAACGGTTTGAAAAAAAATTGAGAGAATTGTATATTAGAAGAGAGAGAGAGAGAGAGAGAGAGAGAGAGAGAGAGAGAGAGAGAGAGAGAGAGAGAGAGAGAGAGAGAGAGAGAGAGAGAGAGAGAGAGAGAGAGAGAGAGAATGGTACTCACCAGTAGCTAAACTCGTAAAACACTCCGTCATCTTTGCACTGACAGTAGGAGTCGCGACATACAGCCATTTCATGCAAGCATGTACCATTGTTGCACTGGGACCCCACATACCCTGAAAATGGAGAAAAACGTAGAAATCTGATTTTTCATGTTGAGGGCTCCAGTCACAGATAAAAGTCCACATCAAGGCCAGGCCTTAATTGAAATATATAGAGAACTATGAAACGGAAAAAGAAAAGTCAAGAGAAAGTATTCACGAATTTTTGAGAAAGCGAAAAACTTTTGAAATGTGCTAGGTCATAGTTATTGGGAAAGACATGAGAAGGTAAAGAGTTCCAAAGCTTCGACGTGTAGGGAAAGAAGCGTCAAAACGAACCACCCTTGAGTTGCTGATATTCACGCGATCATCATGTGACGCAGCATTTTATCAGTATTGCGTGATCTATCTAGTGGTGGGGACACACAAGCAGTTAGCTCTCGGGCGCAAAGACTAAAGAAATACCTACAAAGGAGGAGAAGTGAACGAACATTGCGGCGAAGGGCAAGGGGGGTCAAGTTTGGAAATTAGCTTGGGTCAGTTTATAAGTTGGATAACTTTCGACTCTATCAAGTAAGGATGCAGAGCGAGAACCAACCCAAATGTGAGAGCAGTACTCCATACAAGGACGAATCAATCCCTTGTATAAACGGAGCAACTGTTCAGAAGTACTTTCGACATCTAAACAGGACATTTAAACATTATTATCATTATCATTAATACTATGATCCTTCTTCTTCTTCTTCTTCTTTCTCTTCTTCTTCTTATCATTATCATTATTATTATCATCACTATATCATTAGCCTAACAAACGCTTTTCAGGCTAAGCCTGCCGGCTGCTTCAGCGCCACCTGAGCGCCCGTGTTGCTAGTTTTAGCTCGTTTCGCTCACCTTTTGCTTGGTTCTGTGATATCTGACAATATCATAACTATCATTATCTCCGTCTTTTCTTTGCCAACCTTGCCAATGGTCTCACTTGTTACATCCAAACATCTTCTAATAATCCCATAAAACCATATCATATATCAGTACATCAAGATTTCCAAAAAAATTTCGACGGAATCTTTGAAACCACTTGACAGCAGCCAGACAAACATGACCACCACCAAACAGCTCTTCGGTGGATCGCCAATAGGAAGTAGACCTAATGTTGTTTTAGGACAGATGGGACATGTCTCTGACCTGCCACAAGCTACCGAGCCCTCCATTCTTGGACAGTTGGGACACGGCACCGACCCACCCGGTCCTGGGTTACAAAGACCATCGAAAAGCAGAGGAGCCCAAGCTGACCTCAGTTCCACATCTGGACAATAACGGTCTCGCTTGGCCCAACTTATCGTACTTGGTGTTGGAATACCATTCGTGATATCGTTAATTTGTATCGCTTGTAGTGTTTTCCCTTACTTATATGTGCTAAGTAGCGTGCTTTTTTTTCCTGGTGTGTTTCGCATACATAATTTGTTTGCGTTTTATACATCATATCTGAGTAAAGTGATACAGTTTTTTCTATTTTTTGTAGATTCCTGATTATGTCCCTGTGAGGGAGAAAGCTTCATAGAAATAAAATTGATAACTTTCGACAACTGGTGTTTGAGAACACAACTAATGGTAGAACGTTTACCCCAGACGTTTCACATGCCCTGGTTCAGTGCATTGACGGCACTTAGACCCCAGTATACCACATCATTCCAGTTCACTCTATTCCTTGCATGCTTTTCACCCTCCTGCATGTTCAGGGTCAAATCGCTAAAAACTATTTCACTTCATCCTTCCACCTCCAATCTGATCTCCCGCTTCTCCTTGTTTCTTCCACTTCTGACACAAATGTCCTCTTTGTCAACCTTTCTTTACTAATTCGCTCCATGTGCTCAAATCATTTGAACACACCCTTTTCTGATCTCTCAAGCACTCTCTTTTTATTAACACACATCTCCTTTACTCTTTCATTACTTACTCGATCAAAACACCTCACACCACAAATTGTTCTCAAACATCTAATTTCCAACATATCCACCCTTCTTAGCACAACGCTATGCTCATGCCTCGCAACTATATGATATTTTTGGAATTACTTTTCCTTGAAACATACCCATTTTTGCTCTCCAAGATAACGGTCTCTCTTTCCACACATTCTTCATCGCTCCCAGAACCTTCGCTCCCTTCCCCACCCTATGACTCAATTCCGCTTCCATTGTTCCATTTCCTGCCAGGTCTACTCCCAGATATCTAAAACACTTCACTTCCTCCAGTTTTTCTCCATTCAGACTTTAACCCAACTAACTTGTCTCTCAACCATGCTGAACCTAATAACATCCCTTTTCTTCACATTTACTCTCAACTTTTGTCTTTTCACACATTTGCAAACTCAGTCACCAGCTTCTACAGTTTCTCACTCGAATCAGCCATTAGTGCTGTATCATCAGTGAACAGAAACTGACTCACTTCCCAGACTCTCTCATCCCAAAAAGACTGCATACTCGCCCGTCTCTCTAAAACTCTTGCATGTACCTCCTTCACCTCCCTATTTATAAACAAACAAAAAAAAACATAGTGTGTTTTGAAATACTTTGGACATATGGAGAGAATGAGTGAGGAAAGGTTTGACAAAGAGCATATATATGCCAGAGGTGGAAGGAGCAAGGAGAAGCGGGAGACCAAATTGGGTGTGGAAGGATGGAGTGAAAAAGATATTAAGCGATCGGGGCTTGAAGATGCAGGAGGGTGAGAAGAGTTCAAGGAATAGAGTGAATTGGGATGATGTAGTAAACCGGGTCTACGTACTTTCAGTGGACAGAATCAGAGCATGTAAAACGCCTGAGGTAAACCATGGAAAGGTCTGTGGGGCCTGGATGTGGATGGTCTGTTGTGCATTGCACATGACAGACCTGAGTGCGAACGAATGTGGTCTTTTTCGTCTGTTTTCCCGGCGATACCTAGCTGACTCAGGGAGTGGCGATGCTGTTTCCTATGTCGCGGAGTTACGCCGGGAATGGCTGAAGGTAAGCGAGTATGAAATTTTTTTATCAAGGATGTAAGGCATGTGTACGTGTAGAAAGAGAGGAAAGTGATTGGTTCTCAGTGAATGTTGGTTTGCGGCAGGGGTGCGTGCTGTCTCCATGGTTGCTCATTTGTTTATGGTTGCAGTTGTTAGGGAGGTGAATGCAAGAGTTTTGGAAAGAGGGGCAAGTATACAGTCTGTTGTGGATGAGAGAGCTTGGGAAGCGAGTCAATTGTTGTTCGCTGATCATACAGCGCTGGTGGCTGATTCGGGTGAGAAACTGCAGAAGCTGGTGACTGAGTTTGGTAAAGTGTGTGAAAGAAGAAAGCCGAAAGCAAATGTGAATAAGAGCAAGGTTATGAGGTACAGTAGGGTTGAGGGGCAAATCAACTGGGAGGTAAGTATGAATGGAGAAAACTGGAGGAAGGGAAGTGTTTTAGATATCTGGGAGTGGATTTAGCAGTGGATGGAACCATAAAAGCGGAAGTAAATCATGGGGTGGGGGAGGGGGCGAAAGTTCTGGGAGCGTTGAAGAATGTGTGGAAGTCGAGAACGTTATCTTGGAAAGCAAAAATGGGTATGTTTGAAAGAAAAGTGGTTCCAACTATGTTGTATGGTTGCGAGGCGTGGGCTATAGATAGAGTTGTGCGGGGGGGGGGGGGGGGGGGGGGGTGGATGTGCTGGAAAGGAGATGTTTGAGAACAATATGTGGTGTGAGGTGGTTTGATCGAGTAAGCAATGAAAGGGTAAGAGAGATGTGTGGTAATAAAAAGTGTGGCTGAGAGAGCAGAGGGGTGTTTTGAAATAGTTTGGTCACATGGAAAGAATGAGCGAGGAAAGATTGACAAAGAGGATATATGTGTCAGAGGTGGAGGGAACGAGAAGTGGAAGACCAAATTGGAGGTGGAAAGACGGAGTGAAAAAGGTTTTGAGTGATCGGGGCCTGAACATGCAGGAGGGTGAAAGGCGTGCAAGGAATAGAGTGAATTGGAACGATGTGGTATACCGCAGTCTATGTGCTGTCAATGGATTGAACCAGGGCATGTGAAGCGTCTGGAGTAAACCATGGAAAGTTTTGTAGGGCCTAGATGTGGAAAGGGAGCTGTGGTTTCGGCGCATTATACATGACAGCTAGAGAGCGAGTGTGAACGAACGTGGCCTTTGTTGTCTTTTCCTAGCGCTACCTCGCGCACATGCGGGGGGAGAGGGTTGTTATTTCATGTGAGGTAGGGTGGCGACGGGAATGAATAAGGGCAGACAGAATGAATCATGTACATGTGTATATATGTATATGTGTTTGTGTATATATATGTATACGTTGAGGTGTATAGGTATGTATATGTGCGTGTGTGGACGTGTATGTATATAAATGTGTATGTGGGTGGGTTGGGCCATTCTTTCGTATGTTTCCTTGCGATACCTCGCTAACGCGGGAGACAGCGACAAAGTATGATAAATAAATAAAATAATATAGATATGTATATGGCTGTGTATGTGTAAGTATATTCATGTATATGTGTATATGTTGATATGTATATGTATGTATATGTATATGAACGTGCATGAGTGTGTATGAGTGGATGTTTCTTGCGTCCGTTTCCTGGCGCTACTTCGCTGACCCGCGAAACGGCAATCAAGTGTAATAGACAGAAAAATAAATATATGTATATATGTATGTATATGTTGGGGTGAAGAGAGTGGTGAGAGTAAGCGAGCTTGGGAAGGAGATTTGTGCGAGGCAGTACCAGGAGAGACTTGAGTGCAGAATGGAAAAAGGTGAGAGCAAAGGACGTAAGGGAAGTGAGGGAGGAATGAGATGTACTTAGGGAAGCAGTTATGACATGCGTAAAGCATACTAGTGACATGAGAAAAGTGGGAGGTGGGCAGACTAGAAAGGGTAGTGAGTGTTGGGATGAAGAAGTAAGGTCATTAGTGATAGAGACGAGAGAGGCATTTGGACGATTTTTGCAGGGTAATAATGCAAATGACAGGAGATATATAAAAGAAAGAGGCTGGAGGTCAAGAGAAAGGTGCAAGAGGTGAAAAAGAGGGCAAATGAGAGTTGGGGTGAGAGAGTATCATTAAATTTTAGAGAGAATAAAAAGATGTTTTGGAAGGAGGTGAATAAAGTGCGTAAGACAAGAGATCTCACAAATGGGAACATCGGTGAAGGGGGCTAATGTGGAGGTAACAACAGATATTGGTGATGTGAGAAGGAGATGGAGTGAGTATTTTGAAGGTTTGTTGAATGTGTTAGATGATAGAGTGGCAGATATAGGGTGTTTTGGTAGAGGTGGTGTTCGAAGTGAGAGGGTCGGGAAGAATGGTTTAGTAAACAGAAAAGAGGTAGTGAAAGATATGCGGAAGATGAAAGCCGGCAAGGTGGCGGGTTTGGATGGTATTGCGTTGGAATTTATTAAAAAAGGGGGTGACTGTGTTGTTGACTGGTTGGTGAAGATGTTCAACGAATGTATGCCTCGTGGTGAAGTACCTGAGGATTGGCGGAATGCATACACAGTGCCATTGTAAAAAGGCAAAGGGGATAGAGGCGAGTGTTCAAATTACAGAGGTATAAGTTTGTTGAGTATTCCTGGGAAATTATATGGGAGGGTATTGACTGAGAGGGTGAAGGCATGTACAGAGCATCAGATTGGAGAAGAGCTTTGTAGTTTCAGAAGTGGTAGCGGATGAGGTGTTTGCTTTGAAGAATGTATTTGAGAAATACTTAGAAAAACAAATGAATTTGTATGTAGCATTTATGGATCTTGAGAAGGCATATGATAAAGTTGATAGAGATGTTCTGTAGAAGGTATTAAGAGTATATCTTGTGGGAGACAAGTTGCTAGAAGGAATGAAAAGTTTTTATCGAGGATGTAAGGCAAGTGTACGAGTAGGAAGAGAGGAAAGTGATTGGTTCCCAGTGAATGTCGGCTTGTGGCAGGGATGCGTGATGTCTCCATGGTTGTTTAATTTGTTTATGGATGGGGTTGTTAGGGAAGTGAATGCAAGAGTTGTGGAGAGAGGAGCAAGTATGCAGTCTATTGTGGATGAGAGGGCTTGGGAAGAGAGTCAGTTGTTGTTCGCTGATGATACAGCACTGGTGGCTGATTCGGGTGAGAAACTGCAGAAGCTGGTGACTGAGTTTGGTAAAGTGTGTGAAAGAAGAAAACAGAGAGTAAATGTGAATAAGAGCGAGGTTATTAGGTACAGTAGGGTTGAGGGACAAGTCAATTGGGAATTAAGTTTGAATGGAGGAAAACTGAAGGAAGGGAAGTGTTTTTAGATATCTGGGAGTGGATCTGGCAGCGGATGGAACCATGGAAATGGAAGTTAGTCACAGGGTGGGGGTTGGGGACGAAGGTTCTGGGAGCGTTGAAAAATGTGTGGAAGGCGAGAACGTTATCTCGGAAAGCAAAAATGGGTATGTTTGGAGGAATGGTGGTTCCAACAATGTTATATGGCTGCTAGGCGTGGGCTATAGATAAAGTTGTGCGGAGGCGAGTGGATGTGTTGGAAATGAGATGTCCGAGGACAATATGTGGTGTGAGGTGGTTTGATCGAGTAAGTAATGAAAGGGTAAGAGAGATATGTGGTAAGAAAAAGAGTGTGGTTGAGAGAGCAGAAGAGAGAGTATTGAAATGGTTTGGTCACATTGAGAGAATAAGTAAGGAAAGATTGACAAAGAGGATATATGTGTCAGAGGTGGAGGGAACGAGGAGAAGTGGGAGACCAAATTGGAGGTGGAAGGATGGAGTGAAAAAGATTTTGAGCGACCGGGGCCTGAAAATGCAAGAGGGTGAAAGGCGTGCAAGGAATAGAGTGAATTTTAACGATGCGGTATAACGGGGTCGACGTGCTGTCATTGGATTAAACCAGGGCATGTGAAGTGCCTGGGGTAATCCATTGAAAGTTTTGTGGGGCCTAGATGTGGAAAAGGAGCTGTGGTTTCAGTGCATTACACGTAACAGCTAGAGACTGAGTGTGAACGAATGTGGCCTTTGTTGTCATTTCCTAGTGCTACTTCGCGTGCGTACGGGTGGAGGGGGGTGGCATTTCATGTGTGGCGGGGTGGCGACGAGAATGGCTGAGGGCAGCAAGTATGCATATGTACATGTGTATATATGTATTTGTCTGAGTATGTATATGTATGTATACATTTGAAATGTATAGGTATGTATACGTGCGTGTGTGGGCGTGTATGTATGTACATGTGTATGTGGGTGGGTTGGGCCATTCTTTCGTCTGTTTCCTTGCGCTACCTCGCTAACGCGAGACAGCGACAGAGGATGAAAATGAATATATTTTTTCTTTTTCTTTCAAACTATTCGCCATTTCCCGCGTTAGCGAGGTAGCGTTAAGAACAGAGGACTGGGCCTTTTTTGGAATATCCTCACCTGGACCCCTCTGTTCCTTCTTTTGGAAAAAAAAAATGAATATATATATATATATATATATATATATATATATATATATATATATATATATATATATATATATATATATTTCTTTTTTCTTTCAAATTATTCGCCATTTCCCGCATTAGCAACGTAGCGTTAAGAACAGAGGACTGGGCCTCTCAGAGAATATCATCACCTGGCCCCCTTCTCTGTTCCTTCTTTTGGAAAATAAAAAAAAAAAAGAGGGGAGGATTTCCAGCCTCCCGCTCCATCCCCTTTTAGTCGCCTTCTACGACACGCAGGGAATACGTAGGAAGTATTCTTTCTCCCCTATCCCCAGGGATACGGAGATGAATTATAATAAACAATGATATATATAAGTATATATATATATATATATATATATATATATATATATATATATATATATATATATATATATCATTGTTTATTATACTTTATCTCCGTATCCAGCGTCAGCGAGGCAGCGCCAGGAAACACACAAAGAATGGACCATCAACTCATATACACATAAACATACATAAAAGCCCATACATGCACATATACATACATATTCAATCAACTTGTACATACATATACATATATACACATGTACATATTCATACTTGCTTGCCTTCATCCATTCCTGGCGCTACCCAGTCACACAGGAAACAGCATCGCTGCCCCCTGCTTCAGCGAGGTAGCGCCAGAAAAACAGACAAAAAAAGCCACATTCGTTCACACTGTCTCTAGCTATCATGTTTAATGCACCAAAGCTAGAGTTTCCTATTCACAACCAGGCCCCACAGAACTTTCCTTGGTTTACCCAAAACGTTTCACATGCCCTGCTTCAGTCCATTGACAGCACGTCGAACCTGGTATACCATATCGTTCCAATTCATTCTGTTCCTTGCACGTCTCTCACCCTCCAGTATGTTTAAGCCCCAATCGCTCAATGTGTTTTTCACACCATCCTTACACCCCTAGTTTGATCTCCTTCTTTTTCTTGTTCCCTCCACCTCTGACACATATATCCTCTTTGTCAATCTTTCTTCACTGATTCTCTCCATATGTCCAAACCATTTCATTTCACTCTCCTCTGCTCTCTCAACCACACTTTATTTCCATCACATCTACCCTCCTCCGTATAACCATATCTGTATAGCCCATGCCTCGCAATCATAGAATATTTTTGGAATAACTATTCCTTCAAGCATACTCACTTTTGCTATTCGCGATAGCGTTCCGTCCCTCCACACATTCCTCATCGCTCCACTTCCTCCAGTTTTTCTCCATTCAAACTTATATCCTAATTAACTTGTCTCTCAACCCTACTGAACCTAATAACCTTGCTCTTATTCACATTTACACTCAACTTTCTCCTTTCGCACAATTTTCCAAACTCAGTCACCAACTTTTGCAGTTTCTCACTCCAATCAGTTACCAGAGCTGTATCAACGGCGAACAACAGTTGATTTACTTCCTAGGCCCTCTCATCCCTAACAGACTGCATACTTGTCCCACTCTCCAAAACTCTTGCATTTACCTCCTTAACTACCCCATCCATAAACAAATTAAATAACCATGGTGATCTCACAAACCTCTGCTGCAGACCGACATTCACTGGGAACGAATCACTCTCTTCTCTTCCCACACGTACACATGCCTTACATCCTCGGTAAAAGAATTTTCACTGCTTCTAGCAGCTTACCTCCCACACCATATTCTCTTAAGTCCTTCCAGAAAGTACCTCTATCAACTCTATCATATGCCTTCTCCATATCCATAAATGCTACTTACACATCAAACTGTTTTTCTGAATATTTCTCGCATACATTCTTCAAAGCATACACCTGACCTACACATCCTTTAACACTTCGGAAACCACACTGATCTTCCCCAGTCTGATACTCTGTGCATGTCCTCACTCTCTCAGTCAATACAATCCCATATGATTTCCCAGGAATACTGAACAAACTTATGCCTCTGCAGTTAGAACACTCGCCTTTATCCCCTCTGCCTTTGTACAATGGCAATATGCATGTATTCTGCCAATCCTCAAGCACTTCATTATGATCCATATATACACTGAATATCCTTACCAGCCAATCAACAACACAGTCACCCCCTTTCTTAATATAATCTACTGCATTACCATTCAAACTCGCCTCCTTGCCGGATTTCATATGCAAAGCTTTCACTACCTCTCCTCTCTTAACCAAACCATTCTCCCTGACCCTCTCACTTCGCACACCACCCCGGCTAAAACACCCTATATCTGCCACTCTATCGCCAAACGTATTCAACAAACCTTAGAAATACTCACACTATCTCATTTCATAACTACCTGTTATTACTTCCCCCCTTGCCCCCTTTATCGATGTTCCCATTTGTTCTCTTGTCTTACGCACGTTAGTTACCTCCTCCTAAAACATTTTTAATTCTCCCTAAAGTTTAATGATACTCTCCGCCTCTCATTTGCCCTGTTTTTCAACCCTTGCACCTTCTTCTTGACCTCCTGTCACCTTCTTTTCTTCATCTCCCAGGCATTTGCACTCCTTCCTTGTAAGTATCGTCCAAGCTCCTTTCTTTTCTCTTTCACAAACAACTTTACTTCTTCATCTAACCACTCACTACCCTTTCTAATCTGCCCACCTCCCACCTTTCTCATGCCACATGTATCTTTTGCACATAACATCAATGATTCTCTAAATACATCCCATGCCTCTCCCATTCCCCTCACTTACTTTGCTCTCACCTTTGGCATTCTACACTTAATCTCTCCTGGTACTTCCTCACACAAGTCTCCTTTCCAAGTTCACTTACTATCACCACTCTCTTCTCCCCAACATTCTCTCTTCTTTTTTGAAAACCTCTACAAATCTTCAACTTCGCCTCCACAAGATAGTGATCAGACATCCCTCCAGCTGCCTCTCTCAGCTCATCAACATCCTCAAGTCTCACGTTTACGCGCCTATCAATTAGAACGTAATCCAATAATGCCTTTTGACCATCTCTCCTGCTCACATACGTATACTTATCTATATCTCTTATTCTAAACCAGGTATTCCCAATCACCCGTCTTTTCTCAGCACACAAATCCACAAGCTCTTCGCCATTTCCTTTCACAATACCGAATAATCCTTGCACACCAGTTATACCCTCAACTGCCATAGTACTTAACTTCGCATTCAAATCACCTATCGGTAATACCCGGTCTTGTGCATGAAAGATGCTGACATAGTCACTCAGCTGCTCCCAAAACACTTGCCTCTCATGATCTTTCTTCTCATGACCAGCTGCATAAGCACCAATAGTCACCTATCTCCCTCCATCCACTTTCAGTTTTACCCATATCAATCTAGAGTTTACTTTCTTACGCTCTATGACATACTGTCACAACTCCTGCTTCAGGAATGGTGCTACTTCTTCCTAAGCTCTAGTCATCTCACCAACCCCTAGCTTTACTCCTAAGACTTTTCAAAACCATTCTACATACTCACCCTTGAGCTTCGTTTCACTCAAAGCCCAATAGATAAAATTTCGTTTGAAAAGATTTTGGTATAAAATAATCATTGTTTTATGCGAACATATTACCGTATTCTAAAGTAGAGCTTGCTTTTTAAAAGAGCAAACATACACCAGATATCTTATCTACCTCGTTGTTTTATGATCAGGAGTGATAAAGCAGATAAACCTCATGGCATCATAAAGCATTTGGGGTTGGATATGACACTACCTTCTTGGAAAGGAGAAAGTAGGAGAGGAGTGGGAGAAATATATTACAGCGCTGCTTGGGTGGTATATGACCAGGAGAGAGAATGTGAGAGGAGCGAGTTTGAGATTTGACGGAAGGAGAAAGACATCTTTCACCTACGACGATTCAGAACGGAGGGGTTGGCTCTGGGGGTTGGCTCGTCTAGAGTTGAGAGGGAAGGAAAAACATTTCACCAGGACGGAAATCAGTGGAGTTAGATAATGTTTCCCTTTTAGAATATTTAGCAACACCCTTACCCCGGAATTGCGAATGAATGAGACTGTCAGGAGTCCCACCTACCGCAGGGACCGCAGTAGTAGAGAAGGGTTCCTCGGCCAAACTGTTTGCTAGTGGACACACACTGGTTCCTTCCGCAAGTGCAGTATCCTTGGTCGATTGAAGGACGCTCTGAAATGGAGTAATGATTTACAGTATCACAAAACGGAAAATATTTTAATCTTACTTACACGAAAATGAGTGAGAAGTTGAATATTTGTGTCAGAAATGGAAGAGACAAGGGAAAGAGGAGAACAAATTGGAGAGGAAAGGATGTGGTGGAAAAGGGTTCGAGTACTCGGGGTTCGAATATGCAGAAAGGTGCACGGCGAAAACAGAATACTGTGAACTGCAGCGATGTCATATATAGACAACGACGTGTCATCAATGGCCTGAAACAGTGCATACAAAGCGGCTGAGAAAAACCTTGGAAAGGTCTATGGTGCTAGGTTGTGGATGGGGGATGTGCCGTTGTATTTCATAAGATACACGGAGAGTATGTGTGAGAGAATGAAGCCATTTCTTCGTCTGTTCCTAACGGGAAACAGCGAACAAGTATGAAACAAGAATTTTTGTATCTGTCTATCTATATCATCATTCATTGATTATACTTAATCGCCGTCTCCCGCGTTAGCGAGGTAGCGCAAGGAAACAGACGAGGAATGGTCCAACTCACCCACACACACATGCATTTACATAAACGCCCACACACGCACATATACATATACATTTCAACGTATATATACATATACATACATATATACACATGTACATATCCGTACTTAATGATTTCATCCATTTCTGTCGCCACCCCGCCACACAGGAAATAGCACCCCCTCCCAGCGAGACGGTACCAGGAACAGACAAAAAAGGCCACATTCGTTCACCCTCAGTCTCTAGCTGTCTTTTGTAATGCACCGAAACCACAGCTCCCTTTCCACATCCAGGCCCCACAGACCTTTCCATGGTTTACCCCAGACGCTTCATATGCCTTGATTCAATCCACTGGCAGCACGTCGACCCCGGTATACCGCATCGTTCCAATTCACTCTATTCCTTGCACACCTTTTACCCTACTGTATGTTCAGGCCCCGATCGCGCAAAATCTTTTTCACTCCATCCTTCCACCTCCAATTTGGTCTCCCACTTCTCCTTCTTCCCTCTACCTCTAACACATATATCCTCTTTGTCAATCTTTTTTCACTTATTCTCTCCATTTGACCAACCCATTTCAGAAATACACCCTCTTCTGCTCTCTCAACCACACTTTTTATCACCACACATCTCTCTTACCCCTTTCTTTTTTTACTCGATGAAAACCACCTCACACCACATACTGTCCTCAAACATTTCTTTTCCAATATATCCACACTCCTCCGCACAACCCTATCTATAGCCCATGCCTTGCAACCATATAACATTGTTGGAGAAAGAATACTTCCCGCGCATTCCCCGCGTGTTGTAGAAGGCCATTAAAGGGGATGGGAGCGGGGGATAGAAATCCTCCCCTCCTTGTATTTCAACTTTCTAAAAGGGGAAACAGAAGAAAGATTCATGAGGGGAGTGTTCATCCTCCTCGAAGGCTCAGATTGGGGTGTCTAAATGGGTGTGGATGTAACCAAGTTGAGAAAAAAGGAGAGATAGGTAATATGTTTGAGGAGAGGAACCTGGAAATTTTGGCCCCGAGTGAAACAAAGCTCAAGGGTAAAGGGGAAATGTGGTTTAGGAATGTCTTTGGAGTAGCACTCCTCTTGAAGCAGGAGTTGTGGGAGTATATGATAGAGTGTAAGAAAGTAAACTCTAGATTGATATGGGTAAAACTGAAAGTGGATGTAGAGAGATAGGTGATTATTGGTGCCTATGCACCTGGTCATGAGAAGAAAGATCATGAGAGGCAAGTGTTTTGGGAGCAAATGAGTGAGTGTGTAAGCAGCTTTGATGCACTAGACCAGGTTATAGTGATGGGTGATTTGAATGCAAAGGTGAGTAATGTGGCAGCTGAGGGTGCAACTGGTGAACATGGGGTGTTCAGTGTTGTAAATGGAAATGATGAAGAGCTTGTAGATTTGTGCTGAAAAAGAACTGGTGATTAGGAATATCTGGTTTGAAAAGAGAGATATACATAAGTATACATATGTGGGTAGGAGATAGCCAGAGATCGTTATTGGATTACATGTTAATTGATAGGCGCGTGAAAGAGAGATTTTTGGATGTTAATGTGCTTAGAGGGGCAACTGGAGGGATGTCTGGTCATTATCTTGTGAAGGCGAGGGTGAAGATTTGTAGAAGTTCAGAAGAGAAGAATGTTGGGGTGAAGAGAGTGGTGAGAGTAAGTGAGCTTGTAAAGGAGACTTGTGCGAGAAAGTACCAGGAGAGATTGAGTGCAGAATGGAAAAAGGCGGGAGCAAATGACGTAAGGGGGTGGGGGAGGAATGGGATGTATTTAGGGAAGCAGTGATGGTCCTGCGCAAAAGATGTTTGTGGCATGAGAAAGGAGAGAGATAGGCAGATTGGAAAGGGTAGCGAGTGGTGGGATGAAGAGATAAGATTATTAGTGAAAGAGAAGAAAGAGCATTTGGACGATTTTTGAAGTGAAGTGGTGCGAATGAATGGGAGATGTGTAAAAGGAGACAGGAGTGGTCGAAGTGGTGTGCGAAGTGAAAGGGTTAGGGAGAATGGTTTGGTATGCAGAGAAGATGTGGTGAAAGCTTTGCGGAAGATGAAAGCTGGCAAGGCAGCGGGTTTGGATGGTATTGCAGTGGAATTCATTGAAAAAGGGGATGACTGTCATGTTGATTGGTTAGTATGGATTTTCAATATATGTATGGTTCATAGTGAAGTGCCTGAGAATTGGCGGAATGCATGCGTACTGCCACTGAATAAAGGCAAAGGGGATAAAGGTGAGTGTTCAAATTACAGAGGTATACGTTTGTTAAGTATTCCTGGGAAATTATATGGAAGGGTATTGATTGAGAGGGTAGAGGGATGTACAGAGCATGAGATTAGGGAAGAGCAGTGTGGCTTCAGAAGTGGTGGAGGATGTGTGGATCAGGTGTTTGCTTTGAAGAATGTATGTGAGAAATACTTAGAAAAACAGATGGATTTGTATGTAGCATTTATGGGTCTGGAGAAGGCATATAACAGAGCTGAGAGATGTTCTATGGAAGGTATTTAGAATATATGGTGTGGGAAATAAGTTGCCAGAAGCAGTGAAAAGTTCTTATCGAGGATGTAAGGCGTGTGTTCGAGTAGGAAGAGAGGAAAGTGATTGGTTCCCAATGAATGTCGGTTTGCTGCAAGGGTGCGTGATGTCTCCATGCTTGTTCAATTTGTTTATGGATGGGTTTGTTAGGGAGGTGAATCAAGAGCTTTGGAAAGAGGGGCAAGTATACAGTCTGTCGTGGGTGAGAGGGCTTGGGAAGCGAATCAGTTGTTGTTCGCTGATGATACAGCCCTAGTGGCTAATTTGGATGAGAAGTTGGTGACTGAGTTTGGTAGTGTATGTGAAAGAAGAAAGTTGAAGTAAATGTGAATAAGAGCAAGGTTGTTAGGTTCAATAGGGTTAAGGGACAAGTTAACTGAGAGGTAAGTTTGAATGGAGAAAAACTGGAGGAAGTGAAGTGTTTTAGATATCTGGTAGCGGAAAATTGAATGGGAGGGTATTGATTGAGAGGATGAAGGCATGTACAGATCATCTGATTGGGGACGAGCAGTGCGGTTTCAGATGTGTGGATCAGGTGTTTGCTTTAAAGAATGTGTGTGTGAGAAATACTTAGACAAACAGATTGATTTGTATTTATGGATCTAGAGAAGGCATATGATACGGTTGACAGAAATGCTTTGTGAAAGGTCTTAAGAGTATATGGTGTGGAGGTAAGCTACTAGAAGCAGTGAAAAGTTTTTACCAAGAATGTAAGGCATGTGTGTGAGTAAGAAAAGAGGAGAGCGATTCGTTCCCAGTGAAGGTCGGTCTGCGGCAGGGGAGTGTGATGTCCCCATGGTTGTATATTTTTTTTTTTTTTTATGGATGGGGTGGTTACGGAAGAAATGCAAGAGTTTTGGAGAGAGGGGCTAGTATACAGTCTGTTTGGGACGAGGAGGCCTGGGAAACGGGTCAGTTGTTGTTCGCCGATGATGCAGCTCTCGTGGCTGATTCGAGTGAGAAACTGCAAAAGTTGGTGACTGAGTTTGGAAAAGTGTGTGAAAGGAGACAGTTGCGAGTAAATGTGAATAAGAGTAAGGTTATTAGGTTCAATAGGGTTGAGGGACAAGTTGATTGCAATGTAAATTTGAATGGAGAAAAATTGGAGGAAGTGAAGTGTTTTAGATATCTGAGAGTGGACTTAGCAGCAAATGGAATCATGGAAGCGGAAGTGAGTCACAGGGTGGGGGTGGGGGCGAAGGTTTTTGAAGCGAAGAAGAATGTGTGGAAGGAGAGAACGTTATCTCGGAGAGCAAAAGTGAGTACGTTTGAAGGAACAGTAGTTCCAACAATATCATATGATTGCGAGGCATGGGTTATAGATAGGATTGTACGGAGGAGGGTTGATGTGTTGGAAACGTAATGTTTGAGGAAAATATATGGTGTAAGGTGGTTTGATTGATTTAGTAATGAAAGGCCAAGAGAGAAGTATGGAAATATAAAGAGTGTGGTTGAGAGAGCGGAATAGGGTGTGTTGGAACGATTTGGACATATGGAGAATGAGGGGAAAGATTGACAAAGAGGATACATGTGTCAGAGGTGGAAGGAAAAAGGAGACGCGAGAGACCACATTGGAGGTGGATGGATGGAGTGAAAAAAATTTTGAGCGATCGGGGCCTGAACATACAGGAGGATGAGAAACGTGCAAGGAATAGAGTGAATTGGAATGATGTTGTAAACCAGGGTCGACGTGCTATCAATGGACCGAACCAGGGCATGTGAAACGCCTGTGGGTAAACCATGGGAAGGTCTGTGGGGCCTGGATGTGGAAAGGGAGCTGTGGTTTCAATGCATTACACATGACAGCTAGAGACTGAGTGTGAACAATTGTGACCTTTTTTGTCTGTTTTCCTGGTTCTAACTCCCTGAAGCAGGGGGTAGGGATGCTGTTTCCTGTGGGGTGAGGTTGCACTAGGATTGGATGAAGACAAGCAAGTATGAATATGTACATGTGTATGCATGTATACGAGAAAAATGATCATGAGGCAATGTTTTCAGAGAAGTCGAGTGAGTGTGTCAGCAATTTTGTTGCACGAGACCGAGTAAGTGATAGGTGATCGGTGATTTAAATCGATGGTAAATAATGTGGCAGTTCGGGTATAATTATTGTGCATGGGGTATTCAGTGTTATGAATGGAAATGGGTAAAAGCTTGTCTACTTGTGTTCTGAAGAAAACTGGCGATTATCAATAGCTGGTTTAAAAAAAGATATATGGCATGTTTTTGAACTCCACCGATACACGTTAGGGAACAGTTACCTAATATCAAATCCATACAGTGTGTTCTATAAGGAAATACGAGAAAACGAGCCACAGATGAGATACAGGACCTGAACTGAAAATAGATAGCGCGGTCCTAGCCCGAGCAGTTGTACGTATGCTGTGTACCAAGCCGAACACTGGCGCCTCCTCCCTCCCCCTCCCCCAACCACGAGTTATATCATCGTACTGCCCAATACTTACTGTCCAGTACTGCCCAATACTTACTGTCCAGTGATACTGAACGTAATGTTTACTTTGGTGTATAATGAATATAAAGTTGTGCCCTTGAACTGTTAAATTGGTACTGTTATACACTAATTACATGGCCATTACAATTATTGTAATAGATCGTGGCTAAGTACATAGCACACTACCATCACTCATCAACCGATGCAGACACGTTGCCGTTTCCATACTAACTCTGACTTCAGCATAACATACAGCGCGGTAGCAATAAATGGATTATGACTATGTCACTGAGAAATGATTTGGTTAGCAGCAGTTAACAATGTGTGAAATCAGGAAAAGTAAACAATCCTAAACAGACAGATGCAAGTACCCTACAAAAAAGTATTCCATGTGTCTTCCTACACTTTTAATACATGAACGACATTGGCGAATCATAGATTGCCGAACACGCTCAAATACCCGTAGTGTACTACGTATTTGTTCGCCTGCAGCCTGAATCCGCGGGAGTAGTTCATCCTCTGTGTCAACAGGCGTGTCATGCACTAGGGATTTCAGATAGCCCTACAGGTAGAAATGTATGGGATTTAGGTCAGGTGACCGTGTTGGCCAGGAAACGGGACTGGCACTACTTTATTCCTGTTGGGAAACTGGGCATCGATGTATACCCATACAGTCATGCTGGAGTGCGTAGGCGCACCGTCGTGCACGTACCACATCCTCTTGCGTCTTGCTAGGGGTACATCATCTAGTAATGTCGGTACATCATGTTCTAAGAAAGCACAATAAATGAGGCCTGTTAGGCGACCAGGAAGTAAATGTGCACCTACGATATCATCACTACTTATGCCGCACCTACACTGATAGAAAAGCGATGTTGATTCCCTTTACGCCTTGCTGTATGGGGATAGGCCTCATCCTAAACATGCATAATGTGACTATTAAACTTCCCTGTTCTTGTGAAACATGCATCATCTGATAACAGTATCATGCTAGAAAAATCCGGATCGAGTGCTGTTTGGTCTAGAAACCACTGGCAGAAGTTAGAGCGTCTTTGAAAATCCTCTGGGAGTAAATGCTGAACTTTCCAAAAGTGGTAGGGTTGAAGGAGCTGTTCGTGAATTACACTCAATATTGAAAAATTACTGGCCCCTAGCCACACCTCGAGTGCTTGCTTGAGGATTCGTTGCAACTGCCTGTAGGATAGTCTCTTCAAAGCGCGGTCGTCTTGTTTGCGACATATTCCACCTAAAACCTCCTGTCTCCCTCAGCCTTCTGTTTATGGATGTGAATATAGTGTGATGTGGATGCTGTCTCTGGGAAATCTTTCTGCATAAAAAGGTGCAGCTTCCCTGCCATTTCCCTACGCAGCACTATAGGTCAAGTGCATATCGGCCAACTCCAGATATGAGAACCACTGCATACTATCAACGTGGAGGAACTGTGAACAGTAACATAGGCGATGGTAATGTATCGTTAACCCTCACATAACGGACAGGTTGTGGAGCCGTAAAAAGATAGTGCTGCGTTATCAGTTCGAGGTCTGGTATTAGTGAAGAGAACCAGAGCAATCATATGGCGTCGAGGTTTCATCACACGCGATAAAATAAATCCTTCAGTTACGTGAAGAAGGATTGTTTTCTTGTTGATGCTGTGTTCGTCATACTGGGCTAAGTTTACAGAAGTGCACACGTGTAACATGCTGCTTAAGGCCAAAACCCTTAACGTTATGACCTACATCAGTTGACTGGTAATGTAGTGCATTGGTAAATGTACATAAAACCTTACATGCACACAGAAAACGGACATTATGAATGATTGAAAAGGCTCTAGCAAGTGTCCAACCGGTATTCGTTACCATACAGAAGTGTGGATACAAATATTATCAAAACACACACACACACACACACACACACACACTTTCTCATCAGCACAATCACACCCCATCGCAACTATACACATACACAATTTCAGTGACACATCGAGACCGACACACACACACACACCACCTCCCTATACACATCCATAATCACACACCATCCCAACCACATGCACACACACGTCCTCCCCAGTCACCCCTACAATCACAACCCCAACACACACACACACACACACACACACACACGCCATTATTCTCCTTGACACATCATACCCAACAGATCTTACCAGGTGGAAACCCAAGTGTAGAGTGCGCCGTGTTGTTGCATATTCCCTTCAAAGTAGTTTCGCTTTGGGTCAACCTATTTTACAGTGCTTCGGATTCTGGCTCTGTCCGTTCGAATGTCTAACCAACTGTATGATATTCTTGGTACTCATTATAACAAGTGCATAAACAGTTTATGTGTATCTATTTGTACAAAATCGTAATTGAAGGAGCAACTCCTGAAGGAAACTATCACTACCCAATCATGCTCCATAACTAACGGACTGCAGTGTTCGGACACCTGGCGCAGACTTTGCCTTCAGCATTATGCCCTGTGAACTGTATTGCAAATGTTCGAATAAGTCTTTGCTATGCGCGCTCAGGCACTTCGCACTTTCCTGCTAAACACATAATATCAGCAACATATCTTTACATACATGCCTGACTTCATTCGCAACGTGTAATTAGGTAATCCTGATACTACTACTGTCTTTGAATTCACAGTGTAACTGGCATATCAGTGTTCTTGTTTAGCGCTGGCCTGGCCTGTTACGCTACAGTTTTTACTAGTGGTCTATATCCTAAATAAAGCATTTCTAGGAAAAACGGTATGGAATGAAAAGTGTTTGTTCTCAGTACAACTGATCCTCAAGGTTTGTCGATGGAGTAAAAGAGAAACTTTAGGAAGTAAATGTGTTGAGAGAAGGGCAACTGGTGGAATGTCTGATCAGTCTTGCGGAGGCGAGAGTGAAGATCTGTAGAGTTCTTCGAAAAAGAGGAGAGAATGTGTGCGTGTGTGTGTGGGGGGGGGGGGGGGTGTTAGAGTAAGTGAGTTTGGAAAAGAGACTCGTGCGAAGAAATACCAGGAGAGATTGAGAGTATAATGGCAAAAGGTGAGAGCGAATGAAGTGAGGGGAGTGGGTGAGGAATGGGAGGTACTTAGGGAAGCGGTGATGGCATGTGCAAGAAATGCATATAACATGCGAAAGGTGGGAGGTGGGCAGATTAGGAAGGGTAGCGAGTGGTGGGATGAAGAAGTAAAGTTGATAGAGAGAAAAGAGAGGCGTTTGGGCGGTACTTACATGGAAGAAGAGCAGATGCTTAGGAGATGTATAAGAGAAAGAGGTAGGAGGTTAAGAGTAAGGCGCAGGGGTTGAACTGGGGTGAAAGATAATCATTAGATTTTAGGGAGAATGAAATGATTTTCAAAAGGATGTAAATGATGTGCGAAAGACATGAAATGGGGACATCGGTGAAGGGAGCAAAAGGAGAAGTGATTACAGGCAGTGGAAAAGTGACGGGGAAATAGAATATTTTTAAGGATTGTTGAATATGTTTGATGATATAGTGCCAGATATAGGGTGTTTTGGCCGGGGTGGTATGCGAAATGAGTCAGGGAGAGTGGTTTGGTAAAAGGAGAAGAGGTGGTGAAAGCCTTGCAGAAGATGAAATCCGAAAAGGCGACGGGATTGGATGGTGATTCTGATTATTGTTGTTGATTGGTTGGAATATGTACATGTGTATATATGTAATGCATGTGTATGAATAGGTATGATGATATGTATATATGCGTGTACAGTGCGTATATATATATATATATATATATATATATATATATATATATATATATATATATATATATATATATATATATATATATATATATATATATTATCCCTGGGGATAGGGGATTAAGAATACTTCCCACGTATTCCCTGCGTGTCGTAGAAGGCGACTAAAAGGGGAGGGAGCGGGGGGGCTGGAAATCCTCCCCTCTCGTTTTTTTTTTTTTTTTTAATTTTCCAAAAGAAGGTACAGAGAGGGCCAAGTGAGGATATTCCAAAAAAGGCCCAGTCCTATGTTCTTAACGCTACCTCGCTAACGCGGGAAATGGCGAATAGTTTAAAAAAAAGAATATATATATATATATATATATATATATATATATATATATATATATATATATATATATATATATATATATATATTGGAAAGAATCACTATATATCATTGAATACCAACGTTACATATTAATACTTAATCCAAAAAGAAAACGCCCGAAGTAACTGCACGTGCTGTTGGCACCCAAGAGATATTAAAGATACGTAGACATCGCCCGCAGCAAGTGAACAGCACTTAAATATCACTACACGGTACGCACTGTTGAAAGAATAATCATGTAAACGTAAACACGATCTCTTGCACAAGTAACCTTCCCCAGCAACTTATGACAAAATCTCATAATGCCACGAATCGTGTTCTAGATATCGTTACATTTATTTCCAGTGACTTACTACATATGGGTGGGTGAGGAACAGGACTACTCCTTCCCAGCTCCAAGGCTTGCTCCAGGTTAGGGAAGGCGCTCTTGCAGTCGTCGTCATGGGTGCAGCTGATGTTTTCAAGCACGCAAGAGTCCTCGTCAACGGTGCATGAGACACTGGAGTCATAGATCACTGTGTGGGAAATGTAAAGGATCAGACAAAACTATGAAAAGACAAAATTTCCTTTCTTAGGTATTACGTTACAAGACATTATTGTATTCTTACAAGATTAGTGAATTCGAGAAATTTCGTTTGAGGGACCTTAACAGAGGAGTTAGTGCTGCTGGGTTGAGGATTAGTACCAGTATCTGGTGGCAAGAAAACCAAAAACACGAGCGGTGTTGCGTTCGAAACATTATCAGGATATTCTGTAGCGTTAAGAAAATTAAAGACTTTGAGATGGGGTTTCCTGAAGTTGTTTCCTGAAGTTGTTACTAAATGATATTATGAATTGGTCTTGAAGGGTCGACTGAAATCATGGTTAAAGATATATTGGCTTTGTATTGAAAGGTGATCATGTGTCTGGATCAACATAACTTATTTCCTATCAACTAAAATTCTGTTTACGTAACCATTAGATCATAAGATCTATCAAGGCTTTAGCTTAGAATTCTAGTTACTTACTCTTACATGATTGAGTCACCAGGACAGTCTTTGGAATCGGTCTTAATGGTTCTTAGACATAATTCCCTGAGACTCAGTTGCTAGTTATACAGTCGCAGTGATACATATCTTAGTTACACGGTTCCACAATCATGATATCCGGTGACACCATTCGCTAAGGTAGAGTTCCTAGTATCTCAGTTCCAAGTGAAACAGTTCCCCAAAACACAGATCCTTTTGAGAAAATTCTGTGTCCCATTTTGGAGAGTCACAGTTTCCATTGATACAATTTACAATGACACAGTTTGCACATATAAAGTGTCTCATGGCAGTGGCAGAACACATGACCTTCAGTAGTGAAGCTCCTAGTGACATATCGAAATGATGTTTTCGGTGACTGAATCACTCAACTCGATTGAGGATCTAAAACTGTCTGTGAGAACGTAGATTGGAAAGGCACGCAATGATATGGACACACAGAAAATATACTAAAAGGCCTAGTTCCGAAGCTGCATACTTGTAGAAGATAATTTGCGCTGGAGTAACAAGTCTCGAAGAAAGCAATGACTAAATTGAAGGAGCGGCGATACTGTAGCTGATGTAAGGGAAAATAACTAATGTTGAGGGTTTACACGTGTTTTACTTACTACCAGCAAATAAACTAAATTGATATCCCCACAATGTACCAGATCAACTAGGCTGTACAACCTAACAACCTATACAAAATTGACACTATCATGATCAAACAACCTGGTAGATCAAATCATCACCAGTGGAACTTGGACGTGAAGCAAGCTTCTGTGTTAGAAGACTTGCAGTAGAAACCAGCGGGCGTGTGTTGATTATGAGTCATGATCTCTTGGCCATAAATAGGAGTTAGATTGCTCTGTAAACAATATATGGAGATGGTATTCTTTGGTAGGGTTCTTTTACGAAAACCATCACACATTTTGAGAAATCGTCCTGTTCACACGTCTTTTATAGTGAAGCCATGTAGAAAAATAACCACCAAAATAACCTATTTTACAAAAAATTGGTTGTATTCTACGAGACAATACTTACACCTTTTAGAGGAAATATTTGATTCTTGCCTGGTTCTTCCTCCAACACTCTCTATAACCCCATCAGTCTCACCATCACCGGCGAGGAACACCGTCATACCATCACCATAACTCAAACCATCGCCTGAAGCATCACTTGTGTTATACAGCCAGCTCAACAGTGTTGCCACAGTTACTATGACCAGCCGCTTGTCCACCATCTTCCTTACTAACCAGAATATCTCTCCGACAAGCGTAGTGGCATGAAATAATCTGAAATTTGGGGATTCCCCGTATTCTGGCTCAAGGTCTGGGTATTCCCCGTGTCCTGGCACCAGATCTGGGGATTCCCCGCTTCCTAGCCCGAGATCTGGGGATTCCCCGCTTCCTAGCATGAAATACTTTAAAATTTGGGGATTCCCCGTAGTCTGTCTCGAGAACTGGGGATTCCCCGTATCATGTCACGAGATCTGGGGATTCCCCGCTTATTAGCATTAAATTCTTTAAAATTTGGCGATTCCCCGTAATCTGGCTCAAGATCTGGGGATTCCCCGTATTCTGGCTCAAGATCTGCAAATTCCCCGTATTCTGGCTCACGATCTGGGGATTCCCCGTATCCTGGCACGAGATCTGGGGATTCCCCGCTTCCTAGCATGAAATACTTTAAAATTTGGGGATTCCCCGTATTCTGGCTCGAGATCTGAAGATTCCCCCTATCATGGCACGAGATCTGGGGATTCCACGCCTATTAGCATGAAATACTTTAAAATTTGGGGATTCCCCGTAATCTGGCTCGAGATCTGGGAATTCCCCGTATTCTGGCTCGAGATCTGGGGCTTCCCCGTATCCTGGCACGAGATCTGGGGATTCCCCGCCTCCTAGCATAAAATACTTTAAAATTTGGGAATTCCCCGTATTGTGGCTCAAGATCTGGGGATTCCCCGCTTCCTAACACGAGATCTGGGGATTCCCCGCTTCCTAGCACGAGATCTGGGGATTACCCGCTTCCTAGCACGAGATCTGGGGATTCCCCGTATAATGGCACGAGATCTGGGGATTCCTCGCTTCCTAGCATGAAATACTTTAAAATTTGGGAATCCTCGTATTCTGGCTCAAGATCTGGGGATTCCCCGCATTCTGGCTCAAGATCTGGGAATTCCCCGTATCCTGGGACAAGATCTGGGGATTCCCCGCTTCCTAACACGAGATCTGGGGATTCCCCGCTTCCTAGCACGAGATCTGGGGATTACCCGCTTCCTAGCACGAGATCTGGGGATTCCCCGTATAATGGCACGAGATCTGGGGATTCCTCGCTTCCTAGCATGAAATACTTTAAAATTTGGGAATCCTCGTATTCTGGCTCAAGATCTGGGGATTCCCCGCATTCTGGCTCAAGATCTGGGAATTCCCCGTATCCTGGGACAAGATCTGGGGATTCCCCGCTTCCTAGCACGAGATCTGGGGATTCCCCGCTTACTAGCATGAAATACGTTAAAATTTGGGGATTCCCCGTATTCTGGCTCAAGATCTGGGGCGATTCCCCGCATTCTGGCTCAAGATTTGGGGATTCCCCGAATTCTTGCTCAAGATTTGGGGATTCCCCGGATCATGGCTCGATATCTGGGGATTCCCCGCTTCATAGCACGAGATCTAGGGGTTCCCCGCTTGCTAGCATGAAATACTTTAAAATTTGGGGATTCCCCGTAATCTGGCTCGAGATCTGGGGATTCCCCGTATTCTGGCACGAGATCTGGGGATTCCCCGTATCCTGGCACGAGATCTGGGGATTCCCCGCCTCCTAGCATGAAATACTTTAAAATTTGGGAATTCCCCGTATTGTGGCTCGAGATCTGGGGATTCCCCGTATCCTGGCACGAGATCTGAGGATTCCCCGTATTCTGGCCCTAGATCTGGGGATTTCCCGCTTCCTAGAATGAAATAATTTAAAATTTGGGATTCCCCGTAATCTGGCTCAAGATCTGGGGTTTCCCCGTATTCTGGCTCAAGATCTGGGGATTTCCCGTATCCTAGCACGAGATATGGGGATTCCCCGCTTCCTAGCATGAAATACTTTAAAATTTGGGAATTCCCCGGATTTTGGCTCAAGATCTGGGGAGTCCCTCTACCCTGGCACGAGATCTGGGGATTCCCCGTATTCTGGCACGAGATCTGGGGATTCCCCGAATCCTGGCACGAGATCTGGGGATTCCCCGCTTACTAGCATAAAATACTTCAGAATTTGGAGAATCCCCGTATTCTGGCTCAAGATCTGCAAATTCCCCGTATTCTGGCTCAAGATATGGGGATTCCCCGTATCCTGGCACGAGTTCTGTGGATTCCCCGCTTCCTAGCACGAGATCTCGGGATTCCTCCCTTCCTAGCATGAAATACTTTAAAATTTGGGTATTCCCCGTATTCTGGCTCGAGAACTGGGGATTCCCCGTATCATGGCACGAGATCTGGGGATTCCCCGCCTATTAGCATGAAATACTTTAAAATTTGGTAATTCCCCGTAATCTGGCTCGATATATGGGGATTCCCCGTATTCTGGCACGAGATCTGGGGATTCCCCGTAAACTGGCACGAGATCTGGGGATTTCCCGCTTCCTAGAATGAAATACTTTAAAATTTGGGAATTCCCCGTATTCTGGCTCAAGATCTGGGGATTCCCCGCTTCCTAGCATGAAATACATTAAAATTTGGGGATTCCCCGTATTCTGGCTCGACATCTGTGGATTCCCCATATCCTGGCACGAAATATGGGGATTTCCCACTTCCTAGCATGAAATACTTTAAAATTTGGGAATTCCACGTATTCTGCCTCAAGATCTGGGGATTCCCCGTATTGTGGCACAAGATCTGGGGATTCCCCGTATCTCGGCACGAGATCTGGGGATTCCCCGCCTCCTAGCACGAGATCTGGGGGATTCCCCGCTTCCTAGCATGAAATACTTTAAAATTTGGGGATTCCCCGTATTCTGGGTCGAGATATGGGGATTCCCCATATCCTGGCACGAGATCTGGGGATTCCCCGTATTTTGGCCCGAGGATCTGGGGATTCCCCGTATCCTGGCACGAGATCTGGGGATTCCCCGCTTACTATCATAAAATACTTCAGAATTTGGTGATTCCCGTATTCTGGCTCAAGATCTGCAAATTCCCCGTATTCTGGCTTACGATATGGGGATTCCCCGTATCCTGGCACGAGATATGGGGATTCCTCAGCTTCCTAGCACGAGATCTGGGGATTCCCCGCTTCCTAGCATGAAATACTTTAGAATTTGGGGATTCCCCGTATTCTGGCTCGAGATCTGGGGATTCCCCCTATCATGGCACGAGATCTGGGGATTCCCCGCTTCCTAGCATGAAATACTTTAAAATTTGGGGATTCCCCGTAATCTTGCTCGATATCTGGAGATTCCCCGATTCTGGCACGAGATCTGGGGATTCCCCGTATTCTGGCACGAGATCTGGGGATTCCACGTATTCTGGCACGAGATCTGGGGATTCCCCGGAATCTGGCTTGAGATCTGGGGATTCCCCTCTTCCTAGAATGAAATACATTAAAATTTGGGAATTCCCCGTATTCTGGCTCAAGATTTGGGGATTCCCCGCATTCTGGCTCAAGATCTGGGGATTCCCCGCTTCCTAGCATGAAATACATTTAAATTTGGGGATTCCCCGTATTCTGGCTCGACATCTGGGGATTCCTCGTATCCTGGCACGAAATCTAGGGATTCCCCGCTTATTACCATAAAATACTTTAAAATTTGGCGATTCCCCGTATTCTGGCTCAAGATCTGGGGATTCCCCGCATTCTGGCTCAAGATCTGGGGATTCCCCGTATCCTGGCACGAGATCTGGGGATTCCCCGCTTCCTAATATGAGATCTGGGGATTCCCCGCTTCCTAGCACGAGATCTGGGGATTCCCCGCTTTCTAGCACGAGATCTGGGGATTCTCCGAATCCTGGCACTAGATCTGGGGATTCCTCGCTTCTTAGGCTGAAATACTTTAAAATTTGGGAATTCCCCGTATTCTGCCTCAAGATCTGGGGATTCCCCGCATTCTGGCTCGAGATCTGGGGATTCCCGGTATTCTGGCACGAGATCTGTGGATTCCCCGTATCCTGGTACGAGATCTGGGGATTCCCCGCCTCCTAGCATAAAATAATTTAAAATTTGGGAATTCCCTGTATTGTGGCTCGAGATCTGGGGATTCCCCGTATCCTGGCACGAGACCTGGGGAGTCCCCGTATTCTGGCACGAGATCTGGGGATTCTCCGTAAGCTGGCACAAGATCTGGGGATTCCCCGCTTCCTAGAAAGAAATACTTTAAAATTTGGGAATTTCCCGAATTCTGGCTCAAGATTTGGGAATTCCCCGCATTCTGGCTCAAGATCTGGGGATTCCCCGTTTCGTAACATGAAATACATTAAAATTTGGGGATTCCCCGTATTCTGGCTCGACATCTGGGGATTCCCCGTATCCTGGCACGAAATCTGGGGATTTTCCGCTTATTACCATAAAATACTTTAGAATTTGGCGATTCCCCGTATTCTGGCTCAAGATCTGGGGATTCCCCGCATTCTGGCTCAAGATCTGTGGATTCCCCGTACCCTGGCACGAGATCTGGGGATTCCCCGTATCCTGGCACGAGATCTGGGGATTCCCCGCCTCCTAGCATAAAATACTCTAAAATTTGGGAATTCCCCGTATTGTGGCTCGAGATCTGGGGATTCCCCGTATACTGGCACGAGATCTGGGGATTCCCCGTATTCTGGCCCGAGATCTGGGGATTCCCGTATCCTGGCACGAGATCTGGGGATTCCCCGTATTCTGGCACGAGATCTGGGGATTCCCCGTAATCTGGCACGAGATCTGGGGATTCCCCGCTTCCTAGAATGAAATACTTTAAAATTTGGGAATTCCCCGTATTCTGGCTCAAGATTTGGGGATTCCCCGCATTCTGGCTCAAGATCTAGGGATTCCCCGCTTCCTAGCATGAAATACATTAAAAGTTGGGGATTCCCCGTATCCTGGCACGAAATCTGGGGATTCCCCGGTTATTACCAGAAAATACTTTAAAATTTGGCGATTCCCTGTATTCTGGCTCAAGATCTGGGGATTCCCCGCATTCTGGCTCAAGATCTGGAGATTCCCCGTATCCTGGCACGAGATAAGGGATTCCTCGCTTCTTAACAGGAGATCTGGGGATTCCGCGCATACTAGCACGAGATCTCGGGATTCCCCGCTTCCTTGCACGAGATCTTGGGATTCTCCGTATCCTGGCACGAGATCTGGGGATTCCTCGCTTCCTAGCATGAAATACTTCAAAATTTGGAAATTCCCCGTATTCTGGCTCGATATATGGGGATTCCCCGTATTCTGGCACGAGATCTGGGGATTCCTTGTAAACTGGCACGAGATCTGGGGATTTCCCGCTTCCTAGAATAAAATACTTTAAAATTTGGGAATTCCCCGCAATCTGGCTCAAGATCTGGGGATTCCCCGCTTCCTAGCATGAAATACATTAGAATTTGGGGATTCCCCGTATTCAGGCTCGACATCTGGGGATTCCCCGTATCCTGGCACGATATCTGGAGATTCCCCACTTCCTAGCATGAAATACTTTAAAATTTGGGAATTCCACGTATTCTGCCTCAAGATCTGGGGATTCCCCGTATTGTGGCACAAGATCTGGGGATTCCCCGTATCTTGGCACGAGATCTGGGGATTCCCCACTTCCTAACACGAGATTTGGGGATTCCCCGATTCCTAGCACGAGATCTAGGGATTCCCCTTCTCTTGGCACGATATCTGGGGATTCCTCGGTTCCTAGCATGAAATACTTTAAAATTTGGGAATTCCCCGTATTCCGGCTCAAGATTTGGGGATTCCCCGCATTCTGGCTCAAGGTCTGGGGATTCCCCGTTTCCTAGCATGAAATATATTAAAATTTGGGGATTCCCCGTATACTGGCTCGACATCTGGGGATTCCTCGTATCCTGGCACGAAATCTGGGTATTCCCCGCTTATTACCATAAAATACTTTAAAATTTGGCGATTCTCCGTATTCTGGCTCAGGATCTGGAAATTCCCCGTATTCTAGCTCACGATATGGGGATTCCCCGTATCCTGGCACGAGATATGGGGATTCCCCGCTTCCTAGCATGAAATACTTTAGAATTTCGGGATTCCCCGTATTCTGGCTCGAGATCTGGGGATTCCCCCTATCATGGCACGAGATCTGGGGATTTCCCACCTATTAGCATGAAATAATTTAAAATTTGGGGATTCCCCGTAATCTTGCTCGAGATATGGAGATTCCTCGTATTCTGGCACGAGATCTGGGGATTCCCCGTATTCTGGCACGAGATCTGAGGATTCCCCGTATTCTGGCACGAGATCTGGGGATTCCCCGCCTCCTAGCATAAAATACTTTAAAATTTGGGAATTCCCCGTAATGTGGCTCGACATCTGGGGATTTCCCGTGTCCTGGCACGAGATCTGGGGATTCCCCATATTCTGGCCCGATATCTGGGGACTCCCCGTATCCTGGCACGAGATCTGGGGATTACCCGTATTCTGGCACGAGATCTGGGGATTCCCCGGAATCTGGCATGAGATCTGGGGATTCCCCGCTTCCTAGAATGAAATACTTTAAAATTTGGGAATTCCCCGTATTCTGGCTCAAGATTTGGGGATTCCCCGTATCCTGTCACGAAATATGGGGATTCCCCGCTTATTACCATAAAATACTTTAAAATTCGGCGATTCCCCGTACTCTGGCTCAAGATCTGGGGATTCCCCGCATTCTGGCTCAAGATCTGGGGATTCCCCGTATCCTGGCACGAGATCTTGGGATTCCCCGCTTCTTAATATGAGATCTGGGGATTCCCCGCTTCCTAGCACGAGATCTGGGGATTCCCCGCTTTCTAGCACGAGATCTGGGGATTCCCCGTATCCTGGCACGAGATCTGGGGATTCCCCGTATCCTGGCACGTAATCTGGGGATTCCCCGTATTCTGGCACGAGATCTGGGGATTCCCCGTATCCTGGCACGTAATCTGGGGTTTCCCCGTATTCTGGCACGAGATCTGGGGATTCCCCACCTCCTAGCTTTAAAATTTGGGAATTCCCCGTAATGTGGCTCGACATCTGGGGATTCTCCGTATCCTGGCACGAAATCTGGGGATTCCCCGATTATTACCATATAATACTTTAAAATGTGGCGATTTCCCGTACTCTGGCTCAAGATCTGGGGATTCCCCGCATTCTGGCTCAAGATCTGGGGATTGCCCGTATCCTGGCACGAGATCTGGGGATTCCCCGCTTTCTAAGATGAGATCTGGGGATTCCCCGCTTCCTAGCACGAGATCTGGGGATTCCCCGCATCCTAGCATGAAATACTTTAGAATTTGGGGATTCCCCGTATTCTGGCTCGAGATCTGGGGATTCCCCCTATCGTGCACGAGATCTGGGGATTCCCCGCCTATTAGCATGAAATACTTTAAAATTTGAGGATTCCCCGTAATCTTGCTTGCGATCTGGGGATTCCCTGTATTCTGGCACGAGATCTGGGGATTCCCCCGACTCCTAGCATAAAATACTTTAAAATTTGGAAATTCCCCGTATTGTGGCTCGAGATCTGGGTATTCCCCGTATCCTGGCGCGAGATCTGGGGAATCCCCGTATTCTGGCCCGATATCTGGGGATTCCCCGTATCCTGGAACGAGATCTGGGGATTCCCCGTATTCTGGCCCGATATCTGGGGATTCCCCGTATCCTGGAACGAGATCTGGGGATTCCCCGTATTCTGGCCCGATATCTGGGGATTCCCCGTATCCTGGAACGAGATCTGTGGATTCCCCGTATTCTGGCACGAGATCTGGGGATTCCCCGGAATCCGGCATGAGATCTGGGGATTCCCCGCATCCTAGAATGAAATACTTTAAAATTTGGGGATTCCCCGTATTCTGGCTCGACATCTGGGGATTCCCCGTATCCTGGCACGAAATCTGGGGATTCCCCGCTTATTACCATAAAATACTTCAAAATTTGGCGTTTCCCCGTACTCTGGCTCAAGATCTGGGGATTCCCCGTATCCTGGCACGAGATCTTTGGATTCCCCGTATTCTGTATCGATATCTGGGGATTCCCCGTATCTTGGCACGAGATCTGGGGATTCCCCGTATTCTGGCACGAGATCTGGGGATTCCCCGGAATATGGCATGAGATCTGGGGATTCCCCGCTTCCTAGAATGAAATACTTTAAAATTTGGGAATTCCCCGTATTCTGGATCAAGATTTGGGGATTCCCCGCATTCTGGCTCAAGATCTGGGGATTCCCCGTTTCCTAGCATGGAATACATTAAAATTTGGGGATTCCCAGTCTTTTGGCTCGACATCTGGGGATTCCCCGTATCCTGGCACGAAATCTGGGAATTCCCCGCTTCTTACCATAAAATACTTTAAAATATGGCGATTCCCCGTACTTTGGCTCAAGATCTGGGGATTCCCCGCATTCTGGCTCAAGATCTGGGGATTCCCCGCATTCTGGCTCAAGATCTGGGGATTCCCCGTATCCTGGCACGAGATCTGGGGATTCCCCGCATCATGATATGAGATCTGGGGATTCCCCGCTTCCTAGCACGAGATCTGGGGATTCCCCGCTTTCTAGCACGAGATCTGGGGATTCCCCGTATCCTGGCACGAGATCTGGGGATTCCCCGCTTCCTAAAATGAAATACTTTAGAATTTGGGGATTCCCCGTATTCTGGCTCGAGATCTGGGGATTCCCCCTATCATGGCACGAGATCTGGGGATTCCCCGCCTATTAGCATGAAATACTTTAAAATTTGGGGATTCCCCGTAATCTTGCTCGAGATCTGGGGATTCCCCGTATTCTGGCACGAGATCTGGGGATTCTCCGCCTCCTCGCATAAAATACTTTAAAATTTGGGAATTCCCCGTGTTGTAGCTCGAGATCTGGGGATTCCCCGTATCCTGGCACGAGATCTGGGGATTCCCCTTATTCTCGCCCGATATCTGGGGATTCCCCGTATCCTGGAACGAGATCTGGGGATTTCCGCATTCTGGCACGAGATCTGGGGATTCCCCGGAATCTAGCATGAGATCTGGGGATTCCCCGCTTCCTAGAATGAAATACTTTAAAATTTGGGAATCCCCGTATTCTGGCTCAAGATTTGGGGATTCCCCGCATTCTGGCTCAAGATCTGGGGATTCCCCGTATCCTGGCACGAGATCTGGGGATTCCCCGCTTCCTAATATGAGATCTGGGGATTCCCCGCTTCCTAGCACGAGATCTGGGGATTCCCTGCTTTCTAGCACGAGATATGCGGATTCCCCGTATCCTGGCACGAGATCTGGGGATTCCCCGCCTATTAGCATGAAATACTTTAGAATTTGGTTATTCCCCGCTTTCTAGCACGAGATCTAGGGATTCCCCGTATAATGGCACGAGATCTGGGGATTCCCCCTATCATGGCACGAGATCTGGGGATTCCCCGCCTATTAGCATGAAATATTTTAAAATTTGGGGATTCCCCGTAATCTTGCTCGAGATCTGGGGATTCCCCGTATTCTGGCACGAGATCTGGGGATTCAACGCCTCCTCGCATAAAATACTTTAAAATTTGGGAATTCCCCGTATTGTGGCTCGAGATCTGGGGATTTCCTGTATCCTGGCACGAGATCTGGGGATTCCCCGTATTCTGGCCCGATATCTGGGGATTCCCCGTATCCTGGAACGAGATCTGGGAATTTCCCGCATTCTGGCACGAGATCTGGGGATTCTTCTGAATCTGGCATGAGATCTGGGGATTCCCCGCTTCCTAGAATGAAATACTTTAAAATTTGGGAATTCCCCGTATTCTGGCTCAAGATTTGGGGATTCCCCGCATTCTGGCTCAAGATCTGGGGATTCCCCGCTTCCTAGCATGAAATACATTAAAATTTAGGGATTCCCCGTCTTCTGGCTCGACATCTGGGGATTCCCCGTATCCTGGCACGAAATATGGAGATTCCCCGCTTATTACCATAAAATACTTTAAAATTTGGCGATTCCCCGTACTCTGGCTCAAGATCTAGGGATTCCCCGCATTCTGGCTGAATATCCGGGGATTCCCCGCATCCTGGCTTGAGATCTGGGGATTCCCCGCTTCCTAATATGAGATCTGGGGATTCCCCGTATTCTGGCACGAGATCTGGGGATTCCCCGGAATCTGGCACAAGATCTGGGGATTCCCCGCTTCCTATCATGAAATACATTAAAATTTGGGGATTCCCCGTCTTCTGGCTCGACATCTGGGGAATCCCCGTATCCTGGCACAAGATCTGGGGATTCCCCGCTTATTACCATAAAATACTTTAAAATTTGGCGATTCCCCGTACTCTGGCTCAAGATCTGGGGATTCCCCGCATTCTGGCTCAAGATCTGGGGATTCCCCGTATCCTGGCACGATATCTGGGGATTCCCCGCATCATGATATGAGATCTGGGGATTCCCCAGCTTCCTAGCACGAGATCTGGGGATTCCCCGCTTCCTAGCATGAAATACTTTAAAATTTGGGGATTCCCTGTAATCTTGCTCGAGATCTGGGGATTCCCCGTATTCTGGCACGAGATCTGGGGATTCCCCGCCTCCTAGCATAAAATACTTTAAAATTTGGGAATTCCCCGTATTGTGGCTCGAGATCTGGGGATTCCCCGTATCCTGGCGCGAGATCTGGGGATTCCCCGTATTCTGGCCCGATATCTGGGGATTCCCCGTATCCTGGAGCGAGATCTGGGGATTCCCCGCCTATTAGCATGAAATACTTTAAAATTTGGGGATTCCTCGTACGGGGAATCGCCAAATCTTAAAGTATTTTATGGTAGTAAGCGGGGAATCCCCAGATCTTGTGCCAGGATACGGGGAATCCCCAGATCTCGCGCCAGGATACGGGGAATCCCCAGATCTCGTGCCAGATTCCGGGGAATCCCCAGATCTCGTGCCAGAATGCGGGAAATCCCCAGATCTCGTGCCAGGATACGGGGAATCCCCAGATCTCGTGCCAGAATGCGGGAAATCCCCAGATCTCGTGCCAGGATACGGGGAATCCCCAGATCTCGTGCCAGATTCCGGGGAATCCCCAGATCTCGTGCCAGAATGCGGGAAATCCCCAGATCTCGTGCCAGGATACGGGGAATCCCCAGATATCGATCCAGAATACGGGGAATCCCCAGATCTTGAACCAGAATGCGGGGAATCCCCAAATCTTGAGCCAGAATACGGGGAATTCCCAAATTTTAAAGTATTTCATTCTAGGAAGCGGGGAATCCCCAGATCTCATGCCAGATTCCGGGGAATCCCCAGATCTCGTGCCAGAATGCGGGAAATCCCCAGATCTCGTGCCAGGATACGGGGAATCCCCAGATCTTGTGCTAGAAAGCGGGGAATCCCCAGATCTCGTGCTAGGAAGCGGGGAATCCCCAGATCTCATATCATGATGCGGGGAATCCCCAGATCTCGTGCCAGGATACGGGGAATCCCCAGATCTTGAGCCAGAATGCGGGGAATCCCCAGATCTTGAGCCAGAATGCGGGGAATCCCCAGATCTCATATTAGGAAGCGGGGAATCCCCAGATCTCATGCCAGATTCCGAGGAATCCCGAAATCTCGTGCCAGAAAACGGGGAATCCCCAGATCTCATATTAGGAAGCGGGGAATTCCCATATCTCGTGCCAGGATGCGTGGAAAGCCCAAATCGTGGGAATTTGCAGATCTTGAGCCAGAATACCGGGAATCACCAAATTCTGAAGTATTTTATGATAGTAAGCGGGGAATCCCCAGATCTCGTGCCAGGAAACGGGGAATCCCCAGATCTCGGGCCAAAATACGGGGAATCCCCAGATCTCGTGCGAGGATACGGGGAATCCCCAGATCTCGTGCCATGATAGGGGGAATCCCCAGATCTCGTGCCATGATAGGGGGAATCCCCAGATCTCGAGCAAGATTACGGGGAATCCCCAAATTCTAAAGTATTTCATGCAAGGAAGCGGGGAATCCCCAGATCTCGTGCTAGGAAGCGGGGAATCCCCAGATCTCATATCATGATGCTGGGAATCCCCATATCTCGTGCCAGGATACGGGGAATCCCCAGATCTTGAGCCAGAATGCGGGGAATCCCCAGATCTTGAGCCAGAGTACGGGGAATCGCCAAATTTTAAATTATTTTACGGTAATAAGTGGGGAATCCCCAGATTTCGTGCCAGGATACGGGGAATCCCCAGATGTCGAGCCAGAATACGGGGAATCCCCAAATTTTAATGTATTTCATGCTAGGAAGCGGGGAATCCCCAGATATTGAGCCAAAATGCGGGGAATCCCCAAATGTTGAGCCAGAATACGGGGAATTCCCAAATTTTAAAGTATTTCATTCTAGGAAGCGGGGAATCCCAAGATCTCATGCCAGATTAAGGGGAATCCCCAGATCTCGTGCCAGAATACGGGGAATCCCCAGATCTCGTGCCAGGATACGGGGAATCCACAGATATCGATCCAGAATACTGGGAATCCCCAGATCTCGTGCCAGCATAAGGGGAATCCCCAGATCTCGAGCCACAATACGGGGAATTCCCAAATTTTAAAGTATTTTATGCTATGAGGCGGGGAATCCCCAGATCTCGTGCCAGGATAGGGGGAATCCCCAGATCTCGTGCAAGAAAGCGGGGAATCCCCAGATCTCGTGCTAGGAAGCGGAGAATCCCCAAATCTCATATTAGGAAGCGGGGAATCCCCAGATCTCGTGCCAGGATACGGGGAATCCCCAGATCTTGAGCTAGAATGCGGGGAATCCCCAGATCTTGAGCCCAGAGTACGGGGAATCGCCAAATTTTAAAGTATTTTATGGAAATAAGCGGGGAATCCCCAGATCTCGGGCCAGGATACGAGGAATCCCCAGATGTCGAGCCAGAATACGGGGAATCCCCAAATTTTAATGTATTTCATGCTGGGAAGCGGGGAATCCCCAGATCTTGAGCCAGAATGCGGGGAATCCCCAAATCTTGAGCCAGAATACGGGGAATTCCCAAATTTTAAAGTATTTCATTCTAGGAAGCGGGGAATCCCCAGATCTCATGCCAGATTCCGGGGAATCCCCAGATCTCGTGCCAGAATACGGGGAATCCCCAGATCTCGTTCCAGGATACGGGGAATCCCCAGATATCGGGCCAGAATACGGGGAATCCCCAGATCTCGTGCCAGGATGCGGGGAATCCCCAGATCTCGAGCCACAATACGGGGAATTCCCAAATTTTAAAGTATTTTATGCTAGGAGGCGGGGAATCCCCATATCTCGTGCCAGAATACGGGGAATCCCCAGATCTCGAGCAAGATTACGGGGAATCACCAAATTTTAAAGTATTTCATGCTAATAGGCGGGGAATCCCCAGATCTCGTGCCATGATAGGGGGAATCCCCAGATCTCGTGCCAGGATACGGGGAATCCCCAGATCTCGTGCTGGAAAGCGGGGAATCCCCAGATCTCGTGCTAGGAAGCGGAGAATCCCCAGATCTCATATTAGGAAGCGGGGAATCCCCAGATCTCGTGCCAAAATACGGGGAATCCCCAGATCTTGACCCAGAATGCGGGGAATACCCAGATCTTGAGCCAAAGTACGGGGAATCGCCAAATTTTAAAGTATTTTATGGTAATAAGCGGGGAATTCCCAGATTTCGTGCCAGGATACGGGGAATCACCAGATGTCAAGCCAGAATACGGGGAATCCCGAAATTTTAATGTATTCCATGCTAGGAAACGGAGAATCCCCATATCTTAAGCCAGAATGCGGGGAATCCCCAAATCTTGAGCCAGAATACGGGGAATTCCCAAATTTTAAAGTATTTCATTCTAGGAAGCGGGGAATCCCCAGATCTCATGCCACATTCCGGGGAATCCCCAGATCTCGTGCCAGAATGCGGGAAATCCCCAGATCTCGTGCCAGGATACGGGGAATCCCCAGATATCGGGCCAGAATACGGTGAATCCCCAGATCTCGTGCCAGGATACGGGGAATCCCCAAATCTCGAGCCACAATACGGGGAATTCCCAAATTTTAAAGTATTTTATGCTAGGAGACGGGGAATCCCAAGATCTCGTGCCAGAATACGGGGAATCCCAGATCTCGTGCAAGATTACGGGGAATCCCCAGATCTCGTGCCAGGAGTCGGGGAATCCCAGATATCGAGCCATGATACGGGGGAATCCCAAGATCTCGTGCCAGGATACGGGGAATCCCCAGATCTCGAGCCACAATACGGGAAGTCCCAAATTTTAAAGTATTTTATGTTAGAGGCGGGAATCCCCAGATCTCGTGCCAGGATACGGGGATCCCCAGATCTTGTGCAAGAAAGCGGGAATCCCCAGATCTCGTGCTAGGAAGCGGGAATCCCCAGATCTCATATCATGAAGGGGGGAATCCCCAGATCTCGTGCCAAAATACGGGGAATCCCCAGATCTTGACCCAGAATGCGGGGAATACCCAGATCTGTGCCAAAGTACGGGAATCGCCAAAATTTTAAAGTAATTTTATGGAAAATAAGCGGGGAATTCCCAGATTTCGTGCCAGGGTACGGGGAATCACCAATGTCAAGCCAGAATACGGGGAATCCCCAAATTTAATGTATTCCATGCTAGGAAACGGAGAATCCCATATCTTAAGCCAGATGCGGGAATCCCCAAATCTTGAGCCAGAATACGGGGAATTCCCAAATTTTAAAGTATTTCATTCTAGGAAGCGGGGAATCCCCAGATCTCATGCCACATTCCGGGGAATCCCAAGATCTCCTGCCAGGATACGGGGAATCCCCAGATCTCGAGCCACAATACGGGGAATCCCCAGATCTTGTGCTAGAAAGCGGGGAATCCCCAGATCTCATATCATGATGCGGGAATCCCCAGATCTCGTGCCAGGATACGGGGAATCCCCAGATCTTGGGCCAGAATGCGGGGAATCCCCAGATCTTGAGCCAGAGTACGGGGAATCGCCAAATTTTAAAGTATTTTATGGTAATAAGCGGGGAATCCCCAGATTTCGTGCCAGGATACGGGGAATCCCCAGATGTCGAGCCAGAAGACGGGGAATCCCCAAATTTTAATGTATTTCATGCTTATTACCATAAAATACTTTAAAATTTTGCGAATTCCCGTACTCTGGCTCAAGATCTGGGGATTCCCCGCATTCTGGCTCAAGATCTTGGGATTCCCCGCACCATGATATGAGATCTGGGGATTCCCCGCTTCCTAGCACGAGATCTGGGGATTCCCCTCTTTCAAGCACGAGATCTGGGTATTCCCCGTATCCTGGCACGAGATCTGGGGATTCCCCGCCTACTAGCACAAAATACTTTAAAATTTGGGAATTCCCCGTATTGTGGCTCGAGATCTGGGGATTCCCCGTATCCTGGCACGAGATCTTTGGATTCCCCGTATTCTGGCACGAGATATGGGGATTCCCCGTATTCTGGCACGAGATCTGGGGATTCCCCGGAATATGGCATGAGATCTGGGGATTCCCCGCTTCCTAGAATGAAATACTTTAAAATTTGGGAATTCCCCGTATTCTGGCTCAAGATTTGGGGATTCCCCGCATTCTGGCTCAAGATCTGGGGATTCCCCGTATCCTGGCACGAGATCTGGGGATTCTCCGCTTCCTAATATGAGATCTGGAGATTCCCCGCTTCCTAGCAAGAGATCTGGGGATTCCCCGCTTTCTAGCACGAGATCTGGGATTCCCCGTGTCCTAGCACGAGATCTGGGGATTCCCCGCCTCCTAGCATAAAGTACTTTAAAATTTGGGAATTCCCCGTATTGTGGCTCGAGATCTGGGGATTCGCCGTATAGTGGCACGAGATCTGGGAATTCCCCGTATTCTGGACCGATATCTGGGGATTCCCCGTATCCTTGCACGAGATCTGGGGATTCCCCGTATTCTGGCACGAGATCTGGGGCTTCCCCGGAATGTGGCATGAGATCTGGGGATTCCCCGCTTCCTAGCATGAAATACTTTAGAATCTGGGGATTCCCCGTATTCTGGCTCGAGATCTGGGAATTCCCCCTATCATGGCACGAGATCTGGGGATTCCCCGCCTATTGGCATGAAATACTTTAAAATTTGGGGATTCCCCGTAATCTTGCTCGAGATCTGGGGATTCCCCGTATTATGGCACGAGATCTGGGGATTCCCCGCCTCCAAGCATAAAATAATTTAAAATTTGGGAATTCCCCGTATTGTGGCTCGAGATCTGTGGATTTTCCGTATCCTAGCGCGAGATCTGGGGATTCCCCGTTTTCTGGCCTGATATCTGGGGATTCCCCGTATCCTGGAACGAGATCTGGGGATTCCCCGTATTCTGGCACGAGATCTGGGGATTCCCTGGAATCTGGCATGAGATCTGGGGATTCCCCGCTTCCTAGAATGAAATACTTTAAAATTTGGGAATTCCCCGTATTCTGGCTCAAGATTTGGGGATTCCCCGCATTCTGGCTCAAGATCTGGGGATTCCCCGCTTCCTAGCATGAAATACATTAAAATTTGGGGATTCCCCGTATTCTGGCTCGACATCTGGGGATTCCCCGTATCCTGGCACGAAATCTGGGGATTCCGCGCTTATTACCATAAAGTACTTTAAAATTTGGCGATTCCCCGTACTCTGGCTCAAGATCTGGGGATTCCCCGCATTCTGGCACGAGATCTGGGGATTCCCCGTATCCTGGCACGAGATCTGGGGATTCCCCGCTTCCTAATATGAGATCTGGGGATTCCCCGCTTCCTAGCACGAGATATGGGGATTCCTCGCTTTCTAGCACGAGATCTGGGGATTCCCCTTACCCTGGCACGAGATCTGGGGATTCCCCGTATTCTGGCATGAGATCTGGGGATTCCCCGGAATCTGGCATGAGATCTGGGGATTCCCCGCTTCCTAGAATGAAATACTTTAAAATTTGGGAATTCCCCGTATTCTGGCTCAAGATTTGGGGATTCCCCGCATTTTGGCTCAAGATCTGGGGATTCCCCGCTTCCTAGCATGAAATACATTTAAATTTGGGGATTCCCCGTCTTTTGGCTCGACATCTGGGGATTCCCCGTATCCTGGCACGAAATCTGGGGAACCCCGCTTCTTACCATAAAATACTTTAAAATTTGGCGATTCCCCGTACTCTGGCTCAAGATCTGGGGATTCCTCGCATTCTGGCTCAAGATCTGGGGATTCCCCGTATCCTGGCACGAGATCTGGGGATTTCCCGCATCATGATATGAGATCTGGGGATTCCCCGCTTCCTAGCACGAGATCTGGGGATTCCCCGCTTCCTAAAATGAAATACTTTAGAATTTGGGGATTCCCCGTAATCTTGCTCGAGAGCTGGGGATTCCCCCTATCATGGCACGAGATCTGGGGATTCCCCGTAATATTGCTCGAGATCTGGGGATTCCCCGTATTACGGCACGAGATCTGGGGATTCCCCGCCTCCTAGCATAAAATAATTTAAAATTTGGGAATTCCCCGTATTGTGGCTCGAGATCTGGGGATTCTCCGTATACTGGCATGAGATCTGGGGATTCCCTGTATTCTGGCACAAGATCTGGATTCCCCGCCTCCTAGCATAAAATACTTTAAAAATTGGGAATTCCCCGCATTGTGGCTCGAGATCTGGGGATTCCCCTTATCCTGGCGCGAGATCTGGGGATTCCCCGTATTCTTGCCCGATATCTGGGGATTCCCCGTATCCTGGAACGAGATCTGTGGATTTCCCGTATTCTGGCACGAGATCTGGGGATTCCCCGTATCCTGGCAGGAGATATGGGATTTGCCCGTATTCCGGCACGAGATCTGGGGATTCTCCGCCTCCTAGTATAAAATACTTTAAAATTTGGGAATTCCGTGTATTGTGGCTCGAGATCTGGGGATTCCCCGTATCCTGGCCCGAGATCTGGGGATTCCCCGTATCCTGCGACGATATCTGGGGATTCCCCGCATCATGATATGAGATCTGGGGAATCCCCGCTTCCTAGCACGAGATCTGGGGATTCCCCGCTTCCTAGCATGAAATGATTTAGAATTTGGGGATTCCCCGTATTCTGGCTCGAGATCTGGGGATTCCCCCTATCATGGCACGAGATCTGGGGATTCCCCGCCTATTAGCATGAGATACTTTAAAATTTGGGGATTCCCCGTAATCTTGCTCGAGATCTGGGGATTCCCCGTATTCTGGCACGAGATCTGGGGATTCCCCGCCTCCTAGCATAAAATACTTTAAAATTTGGGAATTCCCCGTATTGTGGCTCGAGATCTGTGGATTCCCCGTATCCTGGCGCGAGATCTGGGGATTCCCCGTATTCTGGCCCGATATCTGGGGATTCCCCGTATCCTGGAACGAGATCTGGGGATTCCCCGCCTATTAGCATGAAATACTTTAAAATTTGGGGATTCCCCGTAATCTTGCTCGAGATCTGGGGATTACCCGTATTCTGGCACGAGATCTGGGGATTCCCCTGCCTCCTAGCATAAAATACTTTATAATTTGGGAATTCCCCGTATTCTGGCACGAGATCTGGGGATTCCCCGGAATCTGGCATGAGATCTGGGGATTCCCCGCTTCCTAGAATGAAGTACTTTAAAATTTGGGAATTCCCCGTATTCTGGCTCAAGATTTGGGGATTCCCCGCATTCTGGCTCAAGATCTGGGGATTCCCCGCTTCCTTACATGAAATACATTAAAATTTGGGGATTCCCCGTCTTCTGGCTCGACATCTGGGGATTCCCCGTATCCTGGCACGAAATCTGGGGATTCCCCGCTTATTACCATAAAATACTTTAAAATTTGGCGATTCCCCGTACTCTGGCTCAAGATCTGGGGATTCCCCGCATTCTGGCCCAAGATATGGGGATTCCCCGTATCCTGGCACGAGATCTGGGGATTCCCCGCATCATGATATGAGATCTGGGGATTCCCCGCTTCCTAGCACGAGATCTGGGGATTCCCCGCTTTCTAGCACAAGATCTGGGGATTCCCCGTATTGTGGCTCGAGATCTGGGGATTCCTCGTATCCTGGCCCGAGATCTTGGGATTCCCCGTATTCTGGATCGATATCTGGGGATTCCCCGTATCCTGGCACGAGATCTGGGGATTCCCCGTATTCTGGCACGAAATTTGGGGATTCCCCGTAATATTGCTCGAGATCTGGGGATTCCCCGCCTCCTAGCATAAAATACTTTAAAATTTGGGAATTCCCCGTATTGTGGCTTGAGATTTGGGGATTCCCCGTATCCTGGCACGAAATCTGGGGATTCCCCGTATTCTGGCCCGATATCTGGGGATTCCCCGTATCCTGGCACGAGATCTGGGGATTTCCCGCTTCCTAGAATGAAATACTTTAAAATTTGGGAATTCCCCGTATTCTGGCTCAAGATTTGGGGATTCCCCGCATTCTGGCTTAAGATCTGGGGATTCCCCGTTTCCTAGCATGGAATACATGAAAATTTCGGGATTCCCCGTATTCTGGCTTGACATCTGGTGATTCCCCGTATCCTGGCACGAAATCTGGGAATTCCCCGCTTATTACCATAAAATACTTTAAAATTTGGCGATTCCCCGTACTTTGGCTCAAGATCTGGGTATTCCCCGCATTCTGAATCAAGATATGGGGATTCCCCGTATTTTGGCACGAGATCTGGGGATTCCCCGCTTTCTAGCACGAGATCTGGGGATTCCCCGTATCCTGGCACGAGATCTGGGGATTCCCCCTGTCATGGCACGAGATCTGGGGATTCCCCGCCTATTAGCATGAAATACTTTAAAATTTGGTGATTCCCCGTAATCTTGCTCGAGATCTGGTGATTCCCCGTATTCTGGCACGAAATCTGGGGATTCCCCGCCTCCTAGCATAAAATACTTTAAAATTTGGGAATTCCCCTTATTGTGGCTCGAGAACTGGGGATTCCCCGTATCCTGGCAGGAGATCTGGGGATTCCCCGTATTCTGGCCCGATATCTGGGGATTCCCCGTATCCTGGAACGAGATCTGGGGATTTCCCGCATTCTGGCACGAGATCTGGGGATTCCCCGGAATCTGGCATGAGATCTGGGGATTCCCCGCTTCCTAGAATGAAATACTTTAAAATTTGGGAATTCCCCGTATTCTGGCTCAAGATTTGGGGATTCCCCGCATTCTGGTTCAAGATCTTGGGATTCCCCTTATCCTGGCACGAGATATGGGGATTCCCCGCTTCCTAGCATGAAATGATTTAGAATTTGGGGATTCCCCGTATTCTGGCTCGAGATCTAGGGATTCCCCCTGTCATGGCACGAGATCTGGGGATTCCCCGCCTATTAGCATGAAATACTTTAAAATTTGGTGATTCCCCGTAATCTTGCTCGAGATCTGGTGATTCCCCGTATTCTGGCACGAAATCTGGGGATTCCCCGCCTCCTAGCATAAAATACTTTAAAATTTGGGAATTCCCCTTATTGTGGCTCGAGAACTGGGGATTCCCCGTATCCTGGCAGGAGATCTGGGGATTCCCCGTATTCTGGCCCGATATCTGGGGATTCCCCGTATCCTGGAACGAGATCTGGTCATTCCCCGGAATCTGGCATGAGATCTGGGGATTCCCCGCTTCCTAGCATGAAATACATTAAAATTTGGGGATTACCCGTATTCTGGCTCGACATCTGGGGATTCCCCGTATCCTGGCACGAAATCTGGGGATTCCCCGCTTATTACCATAAAATACTTTAAAATTTGGCGATTCCCCGTACTCTGGCTCAAGCTCTAGGGGATTCCCCGCATTCTGGCTCAAGATCTGAGGATTCCCCTTATCCTGGCACGAGATATGGGGATTCCCCGCTTCCTAATATGAAATCTGGGGATTCTCTGCTTCCTAGCACGAGATATGGGGATTCCCCGCTTTCTAGCACGAGATCTGGGGATTCCCCGTATCCTGGCACGAGATCTGGGGATTCCCCGTATTCTGGGAGGATATCTGGGGATTCCCCGCTTATTACCATAAAATACTTTAAAATTTGGCTATTCCCCGTACTTTGGCTTAAGATCTGGGGATTCCCTGCATTCTGGCTCAAGATCTGGGGATTCCCCGTATCCTGGCAGGAGATCTGGGGATTCCCCGCTTCCTAATATGAGATCTGGGGATTCCCCGTTTCCTAGCACGAGATCTGGGTATTCCCCGCTTTCTAGCACGAGATCTGGGGATTCCCCGTATCCTGGCACGAGATCTGGGGATTCCCCGGAATCTGGTATGAGATCTGGGGATTCCCCGCTTCCTAGAATGAAATACTTTAAAATTTGGGAATTTCCCGTATTCTGGCTCAAGATTTGGGGATTCCCCGCATTTTGGCTCAAGATCTGGGGATTCCACGCTTCCTAGCATGAAATACATTAAAATTCGGGGATTCCACGTCTTTTGGCTCGACATCTGGGGATTCCCCGTATTCTGGCACGAAATCTGGGGATTCCCCGCTTATTACCATAAAATACTTTAAAATTTGGCGATTCCCCGTACTCTGGCTCAAGATTTGGGGATTCCCCGTATCCTGGCACGAGATCTGGGGATTCATCGCATCATGATATGAGATCTGGGGATTCCCCGCTTCCTAGCACGAGATCTGGGGATTCCCCGCTTCCTAAAATGAAATACTTTAGAATTTGGGGATTCCCCGTAATCTTGCTCGAGATCTGGGGATTCCCCCTATCATGGCACGAGATCTGGGGATTCCCCGTAATATTGCTCGAGATCTGGGGATTCCCCGTATTCTGGCACGAGATCTGGGGATTCCCCGCCTCCTAGCATAAAAATACTTTAAAATTTGGGAATTCCCCGTATTTTGGCTCGAGATCTGGGGATTCCCCGTATCCTGGCACGAGATCTGGGGATTCCCCGTATTCTGGAACAAGATCAAGGGATTCCCCGCCTCCTAGCATAAAATATTTAAAAAATTGGGAATTCCCCGCATTGTGGCTCGAGATTTGGGGATTCCCCTTATCCTGGCGCGAGATCTGGGGATTCCCCGTATTCTGGCCCGATATCTGGGGATTCCCCGTATCCTGGAACGAGATCTGGGGATTCCCCGTATTCTGGCACGAGATCTGGGGATTCCCCGTATCCTGGCACGAGATCTGGGGTTTGCCCGTATTCCGGCACGAGATCTGGGGATTCCCCGGCTACTAGCATAAAATACTTTAAAATTTGGGAATTCCCTGTATTGTGGCTCGAGATCTGGGGAATCCACGTATCCTCGCACGAGATCTGGGGATTCCCCGTATTCTGGCACAAGACCTGGGGATTCCCCGCCTCCTAGCATAAAATACTTTAAAAATTGGGAATTCCCCGCATTGTGGCTCGAGATCTGGGGATTCCCCTTATCCTGGTGCGTGATCTGGGGATTCCCCGTATTCTGGCATGAGATTTGGGGATTCCCCGTATCCTGGAACGAGATCTGGGGATTCCCCGTATTCTGGCACGAGATCTGGGGATTCCCCGTATCCTGGCACGAGATCTGGGTTTGCCCGTATTCCGGCACGAGATCTGGGGATTCCCCGCCTCCTAGCATAAAACACTTTAAAATTTGGGAATTCCCTGTATTGTGGCTCGAGATCTGGGGACTCCCCGTATCCTGGCACGAGATCTGGGGATTCCCCGTATTCTGGCACGAGATATGGGGATTTCCCGGAATCTGGCATGAAATCTGGGGATTCCCCGCTTCCTAGAATAAAATACTTTAAAATTTGGGAATTCCCCGTATTCTGGCTCAAGATTTGGGGATTCCCGCATTCTGGCTTAAGATATGGGGATTCTCCGTTTCCCAGCATGGAATACATTAAAATTTTGGGATTCCCCGTATTCTGGCTTGACATCTGGTGATTCTCCGTATCCTGGCGCGAAATCTGGGAATTCCCCGCTTATTACCATAAAATACTTTAAAATTTGGCGATTCCCCGTACTTTGGCTCAAGATCTGGGTATTCCCGGCATTCTGGGTCAAGATGTGGGGATTCCCCGTATTTTGGCAGGAGATCTGGGGATTCCCCGCTTCCTAATATGAGATCTGGGGATTCCCCGCTTCCTAGCACGAGATCTGCTGATTCCCCGCTTTTTAGCACGAGATCTGGGGATTCCACGTATCCTGGCACGAGATCTTGGGATTCCCCCTATCATGGCACGAGATCTGGGGATTCCCCGGCTATTAGCATGAAATACTTTAAAATTTGGGGATTCCCCGTAATCTTGCTCGAGATCTGGGGATTCCCCGTATTTTGGCATGAAATCTGGGGATTCCCCGCCTCCTATCATAAAATACTTTGCAATTTGGGAATTCCCCGTATTGTGGCTCGAGATCTGGGGATTCCCCGTATCCTGGCACGAGATCTGGGGATTCCCCGTATCCTGGCACGAGATATGGGGATTCCCCGTATTCTGGCCCGATATCTGGGGATTCCCCGTATCCTGGAACGAGATCTGGGGATTCCCCGTATTCTGGCACGAGATCTGGGGATTCCCCGGAATCTGGCATGAGATCTGGGGATTCCCAGCTTCCTAGAATGAAATACTTTAAAATTTGGGAATTCCCCGTATTCTGGCTCAAGATTTGGGGATTCCCCGCATTCTGGCTCAAGATCTGGGGATTCCCTGCTTCCTAGCATGAAATACATTAAAATTTGGGGATTCCCCGTCTTCTGGCTCGACATCTGGGGATTTCCCGTATCCTGGCACGATATCTGGGGATTCCCCGCTTATTACCATAAAATACTTTAAAATTTGGCGAATTCCCGTACTTTGGCTCAAGATCTGGGGATTCCCCGCATTCTGGCCCAAGATCTGGGGATTCCCCGTATTTTGGCACGAGATCTGGGGATTCCCCGCTTCCTAGCACGAGATCTGGGGTTTCACCGCTTTCTAGCACGAGATCTGGGGAATCCCCGCCTCCTAACATAAAATACTCTAAAATTTGGGAATTCCCCGCATTGTAGCTCGAGATCTGGGTATTCCCCGTATCCTGGCACGAGATCTTGGGATTCCCCGTATTCTGGATCGATATCTGGGTATTCCCCGTATCCTGGCACGAGATCTGGGGATTCCCCGTATTCTGGCACGAGATCTGGGGATTCCCCGCTTATTACCATAAAATACTTTAAAATTTGGCGATTCCCGTACTCTGGCTCAAGATCTTGGGGATTCCCCGCATTCTGGCCCAAGATCTGGGTATTCCCCGTATCCTGGCACGAGATCTGGGGATTCCCCGTATTCTTGCACGAGATCTGGGGATTCCCCTGAATCTGGCATGAGATCTCGGGATTCCCCGCTTCCTAGAATGAAATACTTTAAAATTTGGGATTTCCCCGTATTCTGGCTCAAGATTTTGGGATTCCCGCATTCTGGCTCAAGATCTGGGGATTCCCCGTTTCCTAGCATGGAATACATTAAAATTTGGGGATTCCCCGTAATATTGCTCGAGATCTGGGGATTCCCCGTATTCTGGCACGAGATCTTGGGATTCCCCGTATTCTGGCCCGATTTCTGGGGATTCCCCGTATCCTGGCACGAGATCTGGGGATTTCCCGCATTCTGGCACGAGATCTGGGGTTTCCCCGGAATCTGGCATGAGATCTCGGGATTCCCCGCTTCCTAGAATAAAATACTTTAAAATTTGGGAATTCCCCGTATTCTGGCTCAAGATTTGGGGATTCCCCGCATTCTGGCTCAAGATCTGGGGATTCTCCGTTTCCTAGCATGGAATACATTAAAATTTGGGGATTCCCCGTATTCTGGCTCGACATCTGGGGATTCCCCGTATCCTGGCACGAAATCTGGGAATTCCCCGCTTATTACCATAAAATACTTTAAAATTTGGCGATTCCCCGTACTTTGGCTCAAGATCTGGGTATTCCCAGCATTCTGGGTCAAGATGTGGGGATTCCCCGTATTTTGGCACGAGATCTGGGGATTCCCCGATTCCTAATATGAGATCTGGGGATTCCCCGCTTCCTAGCACGAGATCTGGGGATTCCCCGCTTTCTAGCACGAGATCTGGGGATTCCCCGTATCCTGGCACGAGATCTGGGGATTCCCCCTATCATGGCACGAGGTCTGGGGATTCCCCGGCTATTAGCATGAAATACTTTAAAATTTGGGGATTCCCCGTAATATTGCTCGAGATCTGGGGATTCCCCGTATTCTGGCACGAGATCTTGGGATTCCCCGCCTCCTAGCATAAAATACTTTAAAATTTGGGAATTCCCCGTATTGTGGCTCGAGATTTGGGGATTCCCCGTAACCTGGCACGAGATCTGGGGATTCCCCGTATTCTGGCCCGATATCTGGGGATTCCCCGTATCCTGGCACGAGATCTGGGTATTTCCCGCATTCTGGCACGAGATCTGGGGATTCCCCGGAATCTGGCATGAGATCTGGGGATTCCCCGCTTCTTAGAATAAAATACTTTAAAATTTGGGAATTCCCCGTATTCTGGCTCAAGATTTGGGGATTCCCCGCATTCTGGCTTAAGATTTGGGGATTCTCCGTTTCCTAGCACGGAATACATTAAAATTTGGGGATTCCCCGTATTCTGGCTTGACATCTGGTGATTCCCCGTATCCTGGCACGAAATCTGGGAATTCCCCGCTTATTACCATAAAATACTTTAAAATTTGGCGATTCCCCGTACTTTGGCTCAAGATCTGGGTATTCCCCGCATTCTGGGTCAAGATCTGGGGATTCCCCGTATTTTGGCAGGAGATCTGGGGATTCCCCGCTTCCTAATATGAGATCTGGGGATTCCCCGCTTCCTAGCACGAGATCTGGGGATTCCCCGCTTTCTAGCACGAGATCTGGGGATTCCACGTATCCTGGCACGAGATCTGGGGATTCCCCCTATCATGGCACGAGATCTGGGGATTCCCCGGCTATTAGCATGAAATACTTTAAAATTTGGTTATTCTCCGCTTTCTAGCACGAGATCTGGGGATTCCCCGTATCCTGGCACGAGATCTGGGGATTCCCCCTATCATGGCACGAGATCTGGGGATTCCCCGCCTATTAGCATGAAATACTTTAAAATTTGGTGATTCCCCGTAATCTTGCTCGAGATCTGGGGATTCCCCGTATTCTGGCACGAGATCTGGGGATTCCCCGCCTCCTAGCATGAAATACTTTAAAATTTGGGAATTCCCCGTATTGTGGCTCGAGATCTGGGGATTCCCCGTATCCTGGCAGGAGATCTGGGGATTCCCCGTATTCTGGCCCGATATCTGGGGATTCCCCGTATCCCGGAACGAGATCTGGGGATTCCCCGTATTCTGGCACGAGATCTGGGGATTCCCCGGAATCTGGCATGAGATCTGGGGATTCCCCACTTACTAGCATGAAATACTTTAAAATTTGGGAATTCCCCGTAATCTGGCTCAAGATCTGGGGATTCCCCGTATCCTGGCACGAGATCTGGGGATTCCCCGTATCCTGGCACGAGATCTGGGGATTCCCCACTTCCCAGCATGAAATACTTTAAGATTTGGGAATTCCCCGTATTCTGGCTCGAGATCTAGGGATTCCCCGTATCCTGGCACGAGATCTGGGGATTCCCCGTATACTGGTACGAAATCTGGGGATTCCCCGCTTCCTAGCATAATTTACTTTAAAATTTGGGAATTCCCCGTATTCTGGCTCGCGATCTAGGGATTCCCCGTATCCTGGCACGAGATCTGGGGATTCCTCGCATCCTTGCACGAGATATGGGGATTCCCCGCATCCTGGCACGAGATATGGGGATTCCATGCTTCCTAGCATGAAATACTTTAAAATTTCGCGATTCCCGGTATCCTTTTTCCTCATGCCTTTTCATGGTCTCCAGTATGTTTCTTGTCCTAACCCACCATCATATCCATATGTTTTGGCTCATAGTCCCATCTATTATCCATTTCTTATTTGCTGTCCTGATCTCATCAGTTAACTCCTATCCATACCAATTATCATGTCAACCTATATATTCATCCGCTTTCCTTTGAACTTGGATGTTCTTCGCTGTACTCATCTGTCAATCTGAACTCTTAACAGTTGTCCTCTAACTCATTTGTCACCCTAACTATATGATGTGTCTATATAACTCCTCACCATTAAAACTGTAGCCAGATATGCCTAGCTTTTGTTAACCAAATGGACTGAAAACTTTCATCAGCTGACTAACACTGTTTTTCTGTATTAGTGAGGTAGTACCAGGAATACCTCTCGTCTCTTAACCAAACCATTCTCCCTGACCCTCTCACTTCGCACACCGTCCCGACTAAAACACCCTATATCTGCCACTCTATCGCCAAACGTATTCAACAAATCTTAAAAATACTCACACTATCTCCTCATTTCATATCTACCTGTTATTACTTTCCCCTTGCCCCCTTTACCGATGTTCCCATTTGTTCTCTTGTCTTACGCACGTTATTTACCTCCTCCCAAAACATTTTTAATTCTCCCTAAAGTTTAATGATACTCTCCGGCTCTCATTTGCCCTCTTTTTCAACCCTTGCATATTCTTCTTGACCTCCTGCCACCTTCTTTTCTTTATCTCCCAGGCATTTGCACTCCATCCTTGTAAGTATCGTCCAAGCGCCTTTCTTTTCTCTTTCACTAACTTTACTTCTTCATCTAACCACTCACTACCCTTTCTAATCTGCCCACTTCCCACCTTTCTCATGCCACATGTATCTTTTGCACATGCCATCAATGCTTCCCTAAATACATCCCATTCCTCACCCATTCCCCTCACTTAATTTGCTTGCCCCTTTGGCATTCTACACTCAAACTCTCCTTGTACTTCCTCCCACAAGTCTCCTTTCCAAGTTCACTTACTATCACCACTCTCTTCTCCCGAACATTCTCTCTTCTTTTTTGAAAACCTCACAAATCTTCAACTTCGCCTCCACAAGATAGTGATCAGACATCCCTCCAGCTGCCTCTTTCAGCTCATTAAGATCCTCAAGTCTCTCTTTTACGCTCCTATCAATTAGAACGTAATCCAATAATGCCTTTTGACCACATCTCCTGCTCACATATGTATACTTATGTATATCTCTCATTCTAAACCAGGTATTCCCAGTCACCAGTCTTTTCTCAGCACACAAATCCACAAGCTCTTCACCATTTCCTTTCACAACACCGAATAACCCTTGTACACCAGTTATACCCTCAACTGCCACATTACTCAGCTTCGCATTTAAATCACCCATCGGTGTTACCCGGTCTTGTGCATGAAAGATGCTGACATAGTCACTCAGCTGCTCCCAAAACACTTGCCTCTCGTGATCTTTCTTCTCATGACCAGGTGCATAAGCATCAATAGTCACCTATCGCCCTCCATCCACTTTCAGTTTTACCCATATCAATCTAGAGTTTACTTTCTTACGCTCTATGACATACTGCCACAACTCCTGCTTCAGGAATAGTGCTACTTCTTCCTAAGCTCTTGTCATCTCACCAACCCCTAGCTTTACTCCTAAGACTTTTCAAAACCATTCTACATACTCACCCTTGAGCTTCGTTTCACTCAAAGCCCAATAGATAACATTTCGTTTGAAAAGATTTTGGTATAAAATAATCATTGCTTTATGCGAACATATTATCGTATTCTAAAGTAGAGCTTGCTTTTTAAAAGAGCAAACATATACCAGATATCTTATCTACCTCGTTGGTTTATGATCAGGAGTGATAAAGCAGATAAACCTCATGGCATCATAAAGCATTTGAGGTTGGATATGACACTACCTTCTTGGAAAGGAGAAAGTAGGATAGGAGTGGGAGAAATATATTACAGCGCTGCTTGGGTGGTATATGACCAGGAGAGAGAATGTGAGAGGAGCGAGTTTGAGATTTGACGGAAGGAGAAAGACAGCTTTCACCTACGACGATTCAGAACAGAGGGGTAACCACGTCTGGGGGTTGGCTCGTCTAGGGTTGAGAGGGAAGGAAAAACATTTCACCAGGACGGAAATCAGTGGAGTTAGATAATGTTTCCCTTTTAGAATATTTAGCAACACCCTTACCCCGGAATTGCGAATGAATGAGACTGTCAGGAGTCCCACCTACCGCAGGGACCGCAGTAGTAGAGAAGGGTTCCTCGGCCAAACTGTTTGCTAGTGGACACACACTGGTTCCTTCCGCAAGTGCAGTATCCTTGGTCGATTGAAGGACGCTCTGAAATGGAGTAATGATTTACAGTATCACAAAACGGAAAATATTTTAATCTTACTTACACGAAAATGAGTGAGAAGTTGAATATTTGTGTCAGAAATGGAAGAGACAAGGGAAAGAGGAGAACAAATTGGAGAGGAAAGGATGTGGTGGAAAAGGGTTCGAGTACTCGGGGTTCGAATATGCAGGAAGGTGCACGGCGAAAAGAGCACACTGTGAACTGCAGCGATGTCATATATAGACAACGACGTGTCATCAATGGCCTGAAACAGTGCATACAAAGCGGCTGAGAAAAACCTTGGAAAGGTCTATGGTGCTAGGTTGTGGATGGGGGATGTGGCGTTGTTGTATTTCATAAGATACACAGAGAATATGTGTGAGAGAATGAAGCCATTTCTTCGTCTGTTCCTAACGGGAAACAGCGAACAAGTATGAAACAAGAATTTTTTGTATCTGTCTATCTATATCATCATTTATTGATTATACTTAACCGCCGTCTCCCGCGTTAGCGAGGTAGCGCAAGGAAACAGACGAGGAATGGTCCAACTCACCCACACACACATGCATGTACATAAACGCCCACACACGCACATATACATATACATTTCAACGTATATATACATATACATACATATATACACATGTACATATCCGTACTTAATGATTTCATCCATTTCTGTCGCCACCCCGCCACACAGGAAATAGCACCCCCTCCCAGCGAGACGGTACCAGGAACAGACAAAAAAGGCCACATTCGTTCACCCTCAGTCTCTAGCTGTCTTTTGTAATGCACCGAAACCACAGCTCCCTTTCCACATCCAGGCCCCACAGACCTTTCCATGGTTTACCCCAGACGCTTCATATGCCTTGATTCAATCCACTGGCAGCACGTCGACCCCGGTATACCGCATCGTTCCAATTCACTCTATTCCTTGCACACCTTTTACCCTACTGTATGTTCAGGCCCCGATCGCGCAAAATCTTTTTCACTCCATCCTTCCACCTCCAATTTGGTCTCCCACTTCTCCTTCTTCCCTCTACCTCTAACACATATATCCTCTTTGTCAATCTTTTTTCACTTATTCTCTCCATTTGACCAACCCATTTCAATACACCCTCTTCTGCTCTCTCAACCACATTTCTTTTTATCACCACACATCTCTCTTACTCCTTTCTTTTTTTACTCGATCAAAACCACCTCACACCACATACTGTCCTCAAACATTTCATTTCCAATACATCCACACTCCTCCGCACAACCCTATCTATAGCCCATGCCTTGCAACCATATAACATTGTTGGAGAAAGAATACTTCCCGCGCATTCCCCGCGTGTTGTAGAAGGCCATTAAAGGGGATGGGAGCGGGGGATAGAAATCCTCCCCTCCTTGTATTTCAACTTTCTAAAAGGGGAAACAGAAGAAAGATTCATGAGGGGAGTGTTCATCCTCCTCGAAGGCTCAGATTGGGGTGTCTAAATGTGTGTGGATGTAACCAAGTTGAGAAAAAAGGAGAGATAGGTAATATGTTTGAGGAGAGGAACCTGGAAATTTTGGCCCCGAGTGAAACAAAGCTCAAGGGTAAAGGGGAAATGTGGTTTAGGAATGTCTTTGGAGTAGCACTCCTCTTGAAGCAGGAGCTGTGGGAGTATATGATAGAGTGTAAGAAAGTAAACTCTAGATTGATATGGGTAAAACTGAAAGTGGATGGAGAGAGATAGGTGATTATTGGTGCCTATGCACCTGGTCATGAGAAGAAAGATAATGAGAGGCAAGTGTTTTGGGAGCAACTGAATGAGTGTGTAAGCAGCTTTGATGCACTAGTCCAGGTTATAGTGATGGGTGATTTGAATGCAAAGGTGAGTAATGTGGCAGCTGAGGGTGCAATTGGTGAACATGGGGTGTTCAGTGTTGTAAATGGAAATGATGAAGAGCTTGTAGATTTGTGCTGAAAAAGAACTGGTGATTAGGAATATCTGGTTTGAAAAGAGAGATATACATAAGTATACATATGTGGGTAGGAGAGATGGCCAGAGATCGTTATTGGATTACATGTTAATTGATAGGCGCGTGAAAGAGAGATTTTTGGATGTTAATGTGCTTAGAGGGGCAACTGGAGGGATGTCTGGTCATTATCTTGTGAAGGCGAAGGTGAAGATTTGTAGAAGTTCAGAAGAGAAGAATGTTGGGGTGAAGAGAGTGGTGAGAGTAAGTGAGCTTGTAAAGGAGACTTGTGCGAGAAAGTACCAGGAGAGATTGAGTGCAGAATGGAAAAAATGCGGGAGCAAATGACGTAAGGGGGTGGGGGAGGAATGGGATGTATTTAGGGAAGCAGTGATGGCCTGCGCAAAAGATGTTTGTGGCATGAGAAAGGAGAGAGATAGGCAGATTGGAAAGGGTAGCGAGTAGTGGGGTGAAGAGATAAGATTGTTAGTGAAAGAGAAGAAAGAGCATTTGGACGATTTTTGAAGTGAAATGGTGCGAATGACTGGGAGATGTGTAAAAGAAGGAGACAGGAGAGGTCGAAGTGGTGTGCGAAGTGAAAGGGTTAGGGAGAATGGTTTGGTATGCAGAGAAGATGTGGTGAAAGCTTTGCGGAAGATGAAAGCTGGCAAGGCAGCGGGTTTGGATGGTATTGCAGTGGAATTCATTGAAAAAGGGGACGACTGTCATGTTGATTGGTTAGTATGGATTTTCAATATATGTATGGTTCATAGTGAAGTGCCTGAGAATTGGCGGAATGCATGCGTACTGCCACTGAATAAAGGCAAAGGGGATAAAGGTGAGTGTTCAAAATACAGAGGTATACGTTTGTTAAGTATTCCTGGGAAATTATATGGAAGGGTATTGATTGAGAGGGTAGAGGGATGTACAGAGCATCAGATTGGGGAAGAGCAGTGTGGCTTCAGAAGTGGTGGAGGATGTGTGGATCAGGTGTTTGCTTTGAAGAATGTATGTGAGAAATACTTAGAAAAACAGATGGATGTGTATGTAGCATTTATGGGTCTGGAGAAGGCATATGACAGAGCTGAGAGATGTTCTATGGAAGGTATTTAGAATATATGGTGTGGGAAATAAGTTGCCAGAAGCAGTGAAAAGTTTTTATCGAGGATGTAAGGCGTGTGTTCGAGTAGGAAGAGTGGAAAGTGATTGGTTCCCAATGAATGTCGGTTTGCTGCAAGGGTGCGTGATGTCTCCATGCTTGTTCAATTTGTTTATGGATGGGTCTGTTAGGGAGGTGAATCAAGAGCTTTGGAAAGAGGGGCAAGTATACAGTCTATCGTGGGTGAGAGGGCTTGGGAAGCGAGTCAGTTGTTGTTCGCTGATGATACAGCCCTAGTGGCTAATTTGGATGAGAAGTTGGTGACTGAGTTTGGTGGTGTATGTGAAAGAAGAAAGTTGAAGTAAATGTGAATAAGAGCAAGGTTTTTAGGTTCAATAGGGTTAAGGGACGAGTTAACTGAGAGGTAAGTTTGAATGGAGAAAAACTGGAGGAAGTGAAGTGTTTTAGATATCTGGTAGCGGAAAATTGAATGGGAGGGTATTGATTGAGAGGATGAAGGCATGTACAGATCATCTGATTGGGGAAGAGCAGTGCGGTTTCAGAAGTGGTAAAGGATGTGTGGATCAGGTGTTTGCTTTAAAGAATGTGTGTGTGAGAAATACTTAGACAAACAGATTGATTTATATTTATGGATCTAGAGAAGGCATATGATACGGTTGACAAAAATGCTTTGTGAAAGGTCTTAAGAGTATATGGTGTGGAGGTAAGCTACTAGAAGCAGTGAAAAGTTTTTACCAAGAATGTAAGGCATGTGTGTGAGTAAGAAGAGAGGAGAGCGATTCGTTCCCAGTGAAGGTCGGTCTGCGGCAGGGGAGTGTGATGTCCCCATGGTTGTATAGTTTTTTTTTTTTTTTATGGATGGGGTGGTTACGGAGGAAATGCAAGAGTTTTGGAGAGAGGGGCTAGTATGCAGTCTGTTTGGGATGAGGAGGCCTGGGAAACGGGTCTGTTGTTGTTCGCCGATGATGCAGCTCTTGTGGCTGATTCGAGTGAGAAACTGCAAAAGTTGGTGACTGAGTTTGGAAAAGTGTGTGAAAGGAGACAGTTGCGAGTAAATGTGAATAAGAGTAAGGTTATTAGGTTCAATAGGGTTGAGGGACAAGTTGATTGCAATGTAAATTTGAATGGAGAAAAATTGGAGGAAGTGAATTGTTTTAGATATCTGAGAGTGGACTTAGCAGCAAATGGAATCATGGAAGCGGAAGTGAGTCACAGGGTGGGGGTGGGGGGCGAAGGTTTTTGAAGCGAAGAAGAATGTGTGGAAGGAGAGAACGTTATCGCGGAGAGCAAAAGTGAGTACGTTTGAAGGAACAGTAGTTCCAACAATATCATATGATTGCGAGGCATGGGTTATAGATAGGATTGTACGGAGGAGGGTTGATGTGTTGGAAACGTAATGTTTGAGGAAAATATATGGTGTAAGGTGGTTTGATTGATTTAGTAATGAAAGGCTAAGAGAGAAGTATGGAAATATAAAGAGTGTGGTTGAGAGAGCGGAATAGGGTGTGTTGGAACGATTTGGACATATGGAGAATGAGGGGAAAGATTGACAAAGAGGATACATGTGTCAGAGGTGGAAGGAAAAAGGAGACGCGAGAGACCACATTGGAGGTGGATGGATGGAGTGAAAAAAATTTTGAGCGATCGGGGCCTGAACATACAGGAGGATGAGAAACGTGCAAGGAATAGAGTGAATTGGAATGATGTTGTAAACCAGGGTCGACGTGCTATCAATGGACCGAACCAGGGCATGTGAAACGCCTGTGGGTAAACCATGGGAAGGTCTGTGGGGCCTGGATGTGGAAAGGGAGCTGTGGTTTCAATGCATTACACATGACAGCTAGAGACTGAGTGTGAACAATTGTGACCTTTTTTGTCTGTTTTCCTGGTTCTACCTCCCTGAAGCAGGGGGTAGGGATGCTGTTTCCTGTGGGGTGAGGGTTGCACTAGGATTGGATGAAGACAAGCAAGTATGAATATGTACATGTGTATGCATGTATACGAGAAAAATGATCATGAGGCAGTGTTTTGAGAGAAGTCGAGTGAGTGTGTCAGCAGTTTTGTTGCACGAGACCGAGTAAGTGATAGGTGATCGGTGATTTAAATCGATGGTAAATAATGTGGCAGTTCGGGTATAATTATTGTGCATGGGGTATTCAGTGTTATGAATGGAAATGGGTAAAAGCTTGTCTACTTGTGTGCTGAAGAAAACTGGCGATTATCAATACCTGGTTTAAAAAAAGATATATGGCATGTTTTTGAACTCCACCGATACACGTTAGGGAACAGTTACCTAATATCAAATCCATACAGTGTGTTCTATAAGGAAATACGAGAAAACGAGCCACAGATGAGATACAGGACCTGAACTGAAAATAGATAGCGCGGTCCTAGTCCGAGCAGTTGTACGTATGCTGTGTACCAAGCCGAACACTGCCGCCTCCTCCCTCCCCCTCCCCCATCCACGAGTTATATCATCGTACTATCCAATACTTATTGTCCAGTGATACTGAACGTAATGTTTACTTTGGTGTATAATGAATATAAAGTTGTGCCCTTGAACTGTTAGATTGGTACTGTTATTCACTAATTACATGGCCATTACAATTATTGTAATAAATCGTGGCTTACTACACAGCATACTGCCATCACTCACCAACCGATGCAGACACGTTGCCGTTTCCATACTAACTCTGACTTCAGCATAACATACAGCGCGCTAGCAAAAAATGGATAATGACTATGTCACTGAGAAATGATTTGGTTAGCAGCAGTTAACAATGTGTGAAATCAGGGAAAGTAAACAATCCTAAACAGACAGATGCAAGTACCCTACAAAAAAGTATTCCATGTGTCTTCCTATACTTTTAATACATGAACGACATTGGCGAATCATAGATTGCCGAACACGCTCAAATACCCGTAGTGTACTACGTATTTGTTCGCCTGCAGTCTGAATCCGCGGGAGTAGTTCATCCTCTGTGTCAACAGGCGTGTCATGCACTAGGGATTTCAGATAGCCCTACAGGTAGAAATGTATGGGATTTAGGTCAGGTGACCGTGTTGGCCAGGAAACGGGACTGGCACTACTTTTTTTTCTGTTGGGAAACTGGGCATCGATGTATACCCATACAGTCATGCTGGAGTGCGCAGGCGCACCGTCGTGCACGTACCACATCCTCTTGCGTCTTGCTAGGGGTACATCATCTAGTAATGTCGGTACATCATGTTCTAAGAAAGCACAATAAATGAGGCCTGTTAGGCGACCAGGAAGTAAATGTGCACCTACGATATCATCACTACTTATGCCGCACCTACACTGATAGAAAAGCGATGTTGATACCCTTTACGCCTTGCTATATGGGGATAGGCCTCATCCTAAACATGCATAATGTGACTATTAAACTTCCCTGTTCTTGTGAAACATGCATCATCTGATAATAGTATCATGCTAGAAAAATCCGGATCGAGTGCTGTTTGGTCTAGAAACCACTGGCAGAAGTTAGAGCGTCTTTGAAAATCCCCTGGGAGTAAATGCTGAACTTTCCAAAAGTGGTATGGTTGAAGGAGCTGTTCGTGAGGTACACTGTATCGAAAAATTACTGGCCCCTAGCCACACCTCGAGTGCTTGCTTGAGGATTCGTTGCAACTGCCTGTAGGATAGTCTCTTCAAAGCGTGGTCGTCTTGTTTGCGACATATTCCACCTAAAACCTCCTGTCTCCCTCAGCCTTCTGTTTATGGATGTGAATATAGTGTGATGTGGATGCTGTCGCTGGGAAATCTTTCTGCATAAAAAGGTGCAGCTTCCCTGCCATTTCCCTACGCAGCACTATAGGTCAAGTGCATATCGGCCAACTCCAGATATGAGAACCACTGCCTACTATCAACGTGGAGGAACTGTGAACAGTAACATAGGCGATGGTAATGTATCGTTAACCCTCACATAACGGACAGGTTGTGGAGCCGTAAAAAGATAGTGCTGCGTTATCAGTTCGAGGTCTGGTATTAGTGAAGAGAACCAGAGCAATCATATGGCGTCGAGGTTTCATCACACGCGATAAAATAAATCCTCCAGTTACGTGAAGAAGGATTGTTTTCTTGTTGATGCTGTGTTCGTCATACTGGGCTAAGTTTACAGAAGTGCACACGTGTAACATGCTGCTTAAGGCCAAAGCACTTAACGTTATGACCTACATCAGTTGACTGGTAATGTAGTGCATTGGTAAATGTACATAAAACCTTACATGCACACAGAAAACGGATATTATGAATGATTGAAAAGGCTCTAGCAAGTGTAAAACCGGCATTCGTTACCATACAGAAGTGTGGATACAAATATTATCAAAACACACACACACACCCACATACACACACACACACACACACACACACTTTCTCATCAGCACAATCACACCCCCAACGCAACCATACACATACACAACTTCAGTGACACATCGAGACCGACACACACACACACACACACACACACACCACCTCCCCAGACACATCCATAATCACACACCAACCCAACCATACACACACACACACACACACACACACACCTTCTCCCCAGTCACCCCTACAATCAAAACCCCAACACACACACACACACACACACACACACACGCCATTATTCTCCTTGACACATCATACCCAACAGATCTTACCAGGTGGAAACCCAAGTGTAGAGTGCGCCGTGTTGTTGCATATTCCCTTCAAAGTAGTTTCGCTTTGGGTCAACCTATTTTACAGTGCTTCGGATTCTGGCTCTGTCCGTTCGAATGTCTAACCAACTGTATGATATTCTTGGTACTCATTATAACAAGTGCATAAACAGTTTATGTGTATCTATTTGTACAAAATCGTAATTGAACGAGCAACTCCTGAAGGAAACTATCACTACCCAATCATGCTCCATAACTAACGGACTGCAGTGTTCGGACACCTGGCGCAGACTTTGCCTTCAGCATTACGCCCTGTGAACTGTATTGCAAATGTTCGAATAAGTCTTTGCTATGCGCGCTCAGGCACTTCGCACTTTCCTGCTAAACACATAATATCAGCAACATATCTTTACATACATGCCTGACTTCATTCGCAACATGTAATTAGGTACTCCTGATACTACTACTGTCTTTGAATTCACAGTGTAACTGGCATATCAGTGTTCGTGTTTAGCGCTGGCCTGGCCTGTTACGCTACAGTTTTTACTAGTGGTCTATATCCTAAATAAAGCATTTCTAAGAAAAACGGTATGGAATGAAAAGTGTTTGTTTTCCTGTGTACAACTGATCCTCAAGGTTTGTCGATGGAGTGAAAGAGAAACTCTAGGAGGTAAATGTGTTGAGAGAAGGGCAACTGGTGGGATGTCTGATCACTGTCTTGCGGAGGCGAGAGCGAAGATCAGTAGACTTCTTCGAAAAAGAGGAGAGTGTGTGTGTGTGTGGGGGGGGGGGGGGGGGGTGTTGTAGTAAGTGAGTTTGGAAAAGAGACTCGTGCGAAGAAATACCAGGAGAGATTGAGAGTATAATGGCAAAAGGTGAGAGCGAATGAAGTGAGGGGAGTGGGTGAGGAATGGGAGGTACTTAGGGAAGCGGTGATGGCATGTGCAAGAAATGCATATAACATGCGAAAGGTGGGAGGTGGGCAGGTTAGGAAGGGTAGCGAGTGGTGGGATGAAGAAGTAAAGTTGATAGAGAGAAAAGAGAGGCGTTTGGGCGGTAGTTACATGGAAGAATGTATAAGAGAAAGAGGTAGGAGGTTAAGAGTAAGGCGCAGGGTGAAAGATAATCATTAGATTTTTAGGGAGAATGAAATGATTTTCAAAAGGATGTAAATGATGTGCGAAAGACAAGAAATGGGGACATCGGTGAAGGGAGCAAAAGGAGAAGTGATTACAGTCAGTGGAAGAGTGACGAGGAAATAGAGTATTTTGAAGGATTGTTGAATATGTTTGATGATATAGTGGCAGATATAGGGTGTTTTGTCGGGGTGGTATGCGAGATGAGTCAGGGAGAGTGGTTTGGTAAAAGGAGAAGAGGTGGTGAAAGCCTTGCAGAAGATGAAATCCGAAAAGGCGACGGGATTGGATGGTGATTCTGATTATTGTTGTTGATTGGTTGGTATATGTACATGTGTACATATGTAATGCATGTGTATGTATAGGTATGTTGATATGTATATGTGCGTGTACAGTGCGTATATATATATATATATATATATATATATATATATATATATATATATATATATATATATATATTTTTTTTTTATACTTTGTCGCTGTCTCCCGCGTTTGCGAGGTAGCGCAAGGAAACAGACGAAAGAAATGGCCCAACCCCCCCCCCCCCATACACATGTACATACACACGTCCACACACGCAAATATACATACCTACACAGCTTTCCATGGTTTACCCCAGACGCTTCACATGCCTTGATTCACTCCACTGACAGCACGTCAACCCCTGTATACCACATCGCTCCAATTCACTCTATTCCTTGCCCTCCTTGCACCCTCCTGCATGTTCAGGCCCCGATCACACAAAATCTTTTTCACTCCATCTTTCCACCTCCAATTTGGTCTCCCTCTTCTCCTCGTTCCCTCCACCTCCGACACATATATCCTCTTGGTCAATCTTTCCTCACTCATTCTCTCCATGTGCCCAAACCATTTCAAAACACCCTCTTCTGCTCTCTCAACCACGCTCTTTTTATTTCCACACATCTCTCTTACCCTTACGTTACTTACTCGATCAAACCACCTCACACCACACATCGTCCTCAAACATCTCATTTCCAGCACATCCATCCTCCTGCGCACAACTCTATCCATAGCCCACGCCTCGCAACCATACAACATTGTTGGAACCACTATTCCTTCAAACATACCCATTTTTGCTTTCCGAGATAATGTTCTCGACTTCCACACATTTTTCAAGGCTCCCAAAATTTTCGCCCCCTCCCCCACCCTATGATCCACTTCCGCTTCCATGGTTCCATCCGCTGACAGATCCACTCCCAGATATCTAAAACACTTCACTTCCTCCAGTTTTTCTCCATTCAAACTCACCTCCCAATTGACTTGACCCTCAACCCTACTGTACCTAATAACCTTGCTCTTATTCACATTTACTCTTAACTTTCTTCTTCCACACACTTTACCAAACTCAGTCACCAGCTTCTGCAGTTTCTCACATGAATCAGCCACCAGCGCTGTATCATCAGCGAACAACAACTGACTCACTTCCCAAGCTCTCTCATCCCCAACAGACTTCATACTTGCCCCTCTTTCCAGGACTCTTGCATTTACCTCCCTAACAACCCCATCCATAAACAAATTAAACAACCATGGAGACATCACACACCCCTGCCGCAAACCTACATTCACTGAGAACCAATCACTTTCCTCTCTTCCTACACGTACACATGCCTTACATCCTCGATAAAAACTTTTCACTGCTTCTAACAACTTGCCTCCCACACCATATATTCTTAATACCTTCCACAGAGCATCTCTATCAACTCTATCATATGCCTTCTCCAGATCCATAAATGCTACATACAAATCCATTTGCTTTTCTAAGTATTTCTCACATACATTCTTCAAAGCAAACACCTGATCCACACATCCTCTACCACTTCTGAAACCGCACTGCTCTTCCCCAATCTGATGCTCTGTACATGCCTTCACCCTCTCAATCAATACCCTCCCATATAATTTACCAGGAATACTCAACAAACTTATACCTCTGTAATTTGAGCACTCACTCTTATCCCCTTTGCCTTTGTACAATGGCACTATGCACGCATTCCGCCAATCCTCAGGCACCTCACCATGAGTCATACATACATTAAATAACCTCACCAACCAGTCAACAATACAGTCACCCCCTTTTTTAATAAATTCCACTGCAATACCATCCAAACCTGCTGCCTTGCCGGCTTTCATCTTCCGCAAAGCTTTTACTACCTCTTCTCTGTTTACCAAATCATTTTCCCTAACCCTCTCACTTTGCACACCACCTCGACCAAAACACCCTATATCTGCCACTCTGTCATCAGACACATTCAACAAACCTTCAAAATACTCATTCCATCTCCTTCTCACATCACCACTACTTGTTATCACCTCCCCATTTACGCCCTTCACTGAAGTTCCCATTTGCTCCCTTGACTTACGCACCCTATTTACCTCCTTCCAGAACATCTTTTTATTCTCCCTAAAATTTACTGATAGTCTCTCACCCCAACTCTCATTTGCCCTTTTTTTCACCTCTTGCACCTTTCTCTTGACCTCCTGTCTCTTTCTTTTATACTTCTCCCACTCAATTGCATTTTTTCCCTGCAAAAATCGTCCAAATGCCTCTCTCTTCTCTTTCACTAATACTCTTACTTCTTCATCCCACCACTCACTACCCTTTCTAATCAACCCACCTCCCACTCTTCTCATGCCACAAGCATCTTTGGCGCAATCCATCACTGACTCCCTAAATACATCCCATTCCTCCCCCACTCCCCTTACTTCCTCCCCTCTCGTTTTTTTTTAATTTTCCAAAAGAAGGAACAGAGAATTGGGCCAGGTGAGGGTATTCCCTCAAAGGCCCAGTCCTCTGTTCTTAACGTTACCTCACTAATGCGGGAAATGGCGAATAGTTTGAAAGAAAGATATATATATATATATATATATATATATATATATATATATATATATATATATATATATATATATATATATATATATATATTGGAAAGAATCACTATATATCATATATATATATATATATATATATATTCCCTGGGGATAGGGGAGAAAGAATACTTCCCACGTATTCCCTGCGTGTCGTAGAAGGCGACTAAAAGGGGAGGGAGCGGGGGGGCTGGAAATCCTCCCCTCTCGTTTTTTTTTAATTTTCCAAAAGAAGGAACAGAGAATTGGGCCAGGTGAGGGTATTCCCTCAAAGGCCCAGTCCTCTGTTCTTAACGTTACCTCACTAATGCGGGAAATGGCGAATAGTTTGAAAGAAAGATATATATATATATATATATATATATATATATATATATATATATATATATATATATATATATATATATATATATATATATATATTGGAAAGAATCACTATATATCATTGAACACCAACGTTACATATTAATACTTCATCCAAAAAGAAAACGCCCGAAGTGCTGTTGGCACCCAAGAGATATTAAAGATACGTAGACATCGCCCGCAGCAAGTGAAGAGCACTTAAATATCACTACACGGTACGCACTGTTGAAAGAATAATCATGTAAACATAAACACGATCTCTTGCACAAGTAACCTTCCCCAGCAACTGATGACAAAATCTCATAATGCCACGAATCGTGTTCTAGATATCGTTACATTTATTTCCAGTGACTTACTACATATGGGTGGGTGAGGAACAGGACTACTTCCCAGCTCCAAGGCTTGCTCCAGGTTAGGGAAGGCGCTCTTGCAGTCGTCGTCATGGGTGCAGTTGATGTTTTCAAGCACGCAAGAGTCCTCGTCAACGGTGCATGAGACACTGGAGTCATAGATCACTGTGTGGGAAATGTAAAGGATCAGACAAAACTATGAAAAGACAAAATTTCCTTTCTTAGGTATTACGTTACAAGACATCATTGCATTCTTACAAGATTAGTGAATTCGAGAAATTTCGTTTGAGGGACCTTAACAGAGAAGGAGTTAGTGCTGCTGGGTTGAGGATTAGTACCAGTATCTGGTGGCAAGAAAACCAAAAACACGAGCGGTGTTGCGTTCGAAACATTATCAGGATATTCTGTAGCGTTAAGAAAATTAAAGACTTTGAGATGGGGTTTCCTAAAGTTGTTACTAAATGACATTATGAATTGGTCTTGAAGGGTCGACTGAACTCATGGTTAAAAATATATTGGCTTTGTATTGAAAGGTGATCATGTGTCTGGATCAACATAACTTATTTCCTATCAGCTAAAATTCTGTTTACGTAACCATTAGATCATAAGATCTATCAAGGCTTTAGCTTAGAATTCTAGTTACTTACTCTTACATGATTGAGTCACCAGGACAGTCTTTGGAATCGGTCTTAATGGTTCTTAGACACAATTCCCTGAGACTCAGTTGCTAGTTATACAGTCGCAGTGATACATATCTTAGTTACACGGTTCCACAATCATGATGTCCGGTGACACCATTCGCTAAGGTAGAGTTCCTAGTATCTCAGTTCCAAGTGAAACAGTTCCCCAAAACACAGATCCTTTTGAGAAAATTCTGTGTCACATTTTGGAGAGTCACAGTTTCCATTGATACAATTTACAATGACACAATTTGCACATATAAAGTGTCTCATGGCAGTGGCAGAACACATGACCTTCAGTAGTGAAGCTCCTAGTGACATATCGAAATGATGTTTTCGGTGACTGAATCACTCAACTCGATTGAGGATCTAAAACTGTCTGTGAGAACGTAGATTCGGAAAGGCACAAATGTTATGCACACACAGAACATATACTAGTTCCGAAGCTGCATACTTGTAGAAGATAATTTGCGCTGGAGTAACAAGTCTCGAAGAAAGCAATGACTAAATTGAAGGAGCGGCGATACTGTAGCTGATGTAAGGGAAAATAACTAATGTTGAGGGTTTACACGTGTTTTACTTACTACCAGCAAATAAACTAAATTGATATCCCCACAATGTACCAGATCAACTAGGCTGTACAACCTAACAACCTATACAAAATTGACACCATTATGATCAAACAACCTGGTAGATCAAATCATCATCAGTGGAACTTGGACGTGAAGCAAGCTTCTGTGTTAGAAGACTTGCAGTAGAAACCAGCGGGCGGGTGTTGATTATGTCATGATCTCTTGGCCATAAATAGGAGTTAGATTGCTCTGTAAACAATATATGGAGATGGTATTCTTTGGTAGGGTTCTTTTACGAAAACCATCACACATTTTGAGAAATCGTCCTGTTCACACGTCTTTTATAGTGAAGCCATGTAGAAAAATAACCACCAAAATAACCTATTTTACAAAAAATTGGTTGTATTCTACGAGACAATACTTACACCTTTTAGAGGAAATATTTGATTCTTGCCTGGTTCTTCCTCCAAAACTCTCTATAACCCCATCAGTCTCACCATCACCGCCGAGGAACACCGTCATACCATCACCATAACTCAAACCATCGCCTGAAGCATCACTTGTGTTATACAGCCAGCTCAACAGTGTTGCCACAGTTACTATGACCCGCCGCTTGTCCACCATCTTCCTTACTAACTAGAATATCTCTCCGACAAGCGTGTTATCATTTATTGTCTTATCAGCCGTTATCAGTGCCGTGTGGTGTGGCGTATGTAGACTTCGTCTCACTCATGCGTCGTGGTCATCGCAAAGTTTGAATATGCCCGAAGTACACGGCTATGTTCACCCTCTGTGGTGGTGAAGAGTAAACGCGTTCACAGTTATATAGGTATGTTTAGATATAGACATAGGACATAAACGTGCCGGACAAAACATTTGTATCCAGACATAAAGGTTTTACAAACACACACACACACACACACACACACACACACATACACATGCATATATTGATATCCAAATATAAAATTCGCTTTAGAACAAATGCCAAATGCTTACCGGATTTAAGAAATTCAATAAGTTCACTGGCACACTCTTTCAGTACACGGGGACGGATGCCATCAGCAACATAACTCTTGCTTGTGTCCAGAGAGAGAGGCACTTTTCAAACAGTCCGAAAAGAGATTCCGGGAAAGGGCGTAGGATTACTAAGAGGCGCATCATGGGTGAAGAAAGACCAGTCACCCAAGGTAGGGTTTGAGGAGAAACGGGAAGAAAAGGGAGTTGCTTTGTCTACGGGAGAGACAGCCATAGTACCGTCAGAATGGGAGTCGGAGGAAGAAGAGTTTTTCTAAGCCCGATATGGCTGATCCCTTGAGTGAATGGCTTCAGAACAGGAACAGAGGTCGTCTCGGAGAAGCAGGGGATAAATATTTCCATTCCCTCAACAGTAACCTCTGTTATGCGTTAGGCGCAGACAAATGCATTATCATATAAGAGACAGTAATTTACGCAAGAAAAGTCAGAAAAGAATCTTTAAGTTATTCCACTCAGCTTTATCGAGGTGCCAATATTTACTTTTAGAATAGATACAGTGATAAGAGTGTGGTCAAGTGAACTAATTGAGGGCGAGATGGTGCAGTTACGGAGCGAAGGATAAGAAGTGAAAAACTGATCCAGAATATTAGAAGAGTGATCACAGCGGTCAGGATGATGGGTGCGGTGGGAGATAATTTGCTCTAGATCATTGAAAATGATGAACGTGAGGGCTTCAATCCTCACACCATTCGTATCGGGGACACTTCAACCACTCCCAGTGGTAAACGTTGAAATCCCTTAATTAAGAGGCGAGGCTTGCTTGTGAGAGAATGCCACAGTCTCATTACAGAAGTTTAGATAGTCGAATAAAAATCTAGAATCCGTAGAATAAGGAGAGCGGTAGACGAAATAAAAAGAAGAGCGTGGTAGTCGGGAGACAGACCTTGAGCCAAATAATAATACTGTTGAGGACTCAAGGACTTTCAGGCGTGTAACAAGTGTACTGACGTTGGAATCAGCACAAACACTACCGCTGAACCGGAATCATGAGTGGAAATTACTGTTGGATAAGAAAAAAGAGGCTAATGAAAACTTTATTAGTCAAATAGGTCTCCGAGAAAAGTAAGTTTTTTGAAGAGGTACCGGACAGAAGAGGTTCAACAGAAGAAATGTTACTAGAGAGGCTGCGAATGATGGTATCCTGAATAGAAAAAGAGGCAGGTCTGTCAGAGAGGAAAAGGTCGTGAAAGGGCCGGTACTATTGCTGTCTGAGCCCTCTCTCACTGGCAGTAGAATCAGGCGCGAACTGAGAAACTATGAAGATTCTGTTATTATATGGTCACCCAGAAAGTGCCAGGAAGCTCTTTTTGTTTATCAGACACAGTTCCATAACGTTACTGTGTTACAACTGTCACAAGTTTCTTATCTTTTATGAGAGAGAGAGAGAGAGAGAGAGAGAGAGAGAGAGAGAGAGAGAGAGAGAGAGAGAGAGAGAGAGAGAGAGAGAGAGAGCTCTTGAAATGAATTAGATTTTTTTCTCAGTATGAATTTATGCACCAATGGAAACCCTTTAAGAACTGGCAAATTTATTTCAGTACAGATGTAAATATGTAGAACAAAGTCTCATCAACTAAGGATTCCCAAACTTTATGAAGAGCTTCATTATAGTGTAAGAGTTACATACAGTCTAGGCTTAGGTACTGGCTCTTATCAATATACTTTGTCACACCAACATTCTAATACAATATATTTCAATTGCATATTTTCATAGGTTTATATAATCTATCATTAAAGAAAAACTACATTTAATCACTGCTATAGTCAGAACAATATTCATCTCACACTCTAGTTATCCTTGGGGAATATTCCTTGCTCATTATGTCAGACTGTAGGCTAGTTAGGTAGTCATTAAGAGCTTCAGTGACAATAGGTATTGGAAAAAGGTTAGCAGAATTAGGTACTCTGGGTTTTCATCTGTTCCCTGCAGCAGAGGGCTATATCATCCTTCTTAACCACCACCGCACCCTCCCACCCTGGCCACCATACACTCCTTCACCTCCGCCACTCCCTCCCTTCCTGGTTACCACATCCTCCTGCACCACCACCATCCCCTCCATCCGTGAGAAACACATTCTCTCTCACAGATATTACTCCCTTCCTTCCTTCCTTGACTACCACAATCTCTCTTGCGACCATCACCACTCCTGCCCTCTCTTCCCATCATACCCTAAAGAATGGAATGGTAATGGTAAGTAGTACAATTATTCAGTTCCACCATTCTCTCTCCACACACCTTGGATGACTCTACCATTCCTTCATCCCCTGATGCTCCTCTTACTAATCCTATGACTCATCCCGGTATCTCTTTTCGGACTGTCCGAAAAGCGCATCTCTCTCTCGACACAAGCAAGACTTATGGGTCCTGTGGCACCCATCCCCGAGTACTGAAAGAGTGTGACTCTGAATTTGTCCCTGTACTTACTCGTCTGTCCTGTTTAAAAAGCAAAACTTTTCCTTCTCCATGGAAGCATGCAATGGTACATCCCATCCCAAAGAAGGGTGACCGTTTTGACTCTCTGACTATCGTCCTATTGCTTTGATATCTACCATTTCCAAAGTCTTTGAATCCCTTCTCAACTCCCATATCCTTAAACACCTCTCTGATCAACAGTATGTCTTCCGTAAGGCGAGATACACTGGTGATATTCCCTCCTATCTTGGTAATGTTTTGTCATCATCCCTAAAGAATTTTGGGAGTCATGTGTAGTTGTCCTTGACATATCAAAGGTTTTTGACAAGCCGTGGCATCGGAGCCTCATCTCTAAAGTTCCCTCATTCGGCTGACCTCCTTCACTTTGCTCTTTCATATCTAGCTTCCTCTCCGGCCGATCTATCTCTCTGGTTGTTGATGGATCAGCCTCCCCCCCATTTCCTCCATCAGCAGCGGTGTCCCTCAAGGTTCTGTCATGTCCCCCACACTTTTTCTCCTTTTTTTCAACGATGACCCCTCCCCCACAAATAATCCACACTGCCTTCATCCACATCCTTAATTATGCTCCTTATTCTCTCATTCAATCTGCATCTCGCCTTAACACAGCTTCCTCAGTAAACTCAGACTTGGACAGTATATATCAGTGTGATAGACTAAATTTTGTTATGTTTAATGCCTCAAAGACCCAGTATCTACCCAACTCTCAACTGATAACTCCTCAACTCTCGTCTCTCCTTTGATGGTTCACCTCTTGACTCAATGAACATACTTTGTATTACTGTAACATCCGCTCTTTCTTGGAGATCCCACATTACAGGAATAGCTAAGTCTACCTCTAAAGAAACTAGGTGTCTAGTTTAGATGTCGAACTTCTCTTCTGAACAGTCGCTCCGTTTATACAAAGGATTGATTCGTCATTGTATGGAGTACTGCTTCTCACATCTGGGTTGGTTTTAGCTCTGCTTCCTTGCTTGTCAGAGTTGAGTCCCAGGCTAAATTCCAAACTTAACCCCCTTGCCCTACGCAGCGTTGTTGGTTCACTTTCCCTCTTCTATAGGTATTACTTTGGCTGCTTGTAAGCCCACACTACTAGGTAGACTACGCAATACTCAGCAAGCTGGTGCGTCACATGATCACTGTGTGGCCATCAGCAACGCAGGGGTGAACCGTTTTGACACCTGCTTCTTTCCCTACACGTCAGAACTCCTCTACCTTCTCATGTCTTTCCCAATAACCATGACCTGGCACATTTCAAAAGACAAGTTTTTCACTTCCTCCAAACTTCGAAAATACTTTCCCTTGCCTTTTCTTTAACCGTTTCACATCTCTCTCTGTATTTCAATTAAGGACCGACCTTGATGTGGACTGTTGTCCTTGACTGGAGCCTTCAACATAAAAATGAATATTTCTTGAACAGTCTTTCCGCCTCAACAGTAAGATATCTTATAGAATACATATCACCCCAGCAACCAGCAATTTCTATCCTGCCAAAGATATGGGTAAATTATTACTGGAATTAGTCATCTAGCACCTGGCAACTTCCTCCTCTGGCAATATCCATGAAGTGTCTGAAGACAGACAGACAGACGATAGGACCACCATTTCATAATACAGATTAAGTTTGCATCATTTGGGTGGCTGCCGTATTGCTGTCGTCCTTGTAACTAAGACCATTATCACTAGGTATAGGGAAAGATTATACCACTGGTTCTACAACTAGTGAAAGTGGAAACAAACAAACAAATAGAATAACTCGACATATCTTTCCTTCTCTTGTTATGTCTGAAGATTCACGTTCAGTTTCCTCACTATTTTGCCTTCTGAACATGGTAGTACTGCCCTAAGTACGACGGCCTATAACCCAAACCTTAAAGATCAGGTCAAAGGCTACGCCATCATTTCCAGGGGTCATACCATTCTGCTCAAAGGGTTATACTTACAGTATATTACTGAGTGATCCAGGAACACTGGATATCAAACATCACGGTATATCTGCCATGTTTGCAACTATGACACAATACATCTACCATATACAACAGTATAGCACAGCATATCCACTGCATTTGCGAGCACGGTATATGTGCATTGCTATGGTATGTCTAAGATGTTGAGATTATCTCTCATCGATTTCTGTAGCAGTTGCTTGGTTGGCTGTTTGAGCTTTAAGCCTATCCACTGCCAGGGCCATTAAGGCCGTCAACGTCATCCATCATCCACCAACCGAAAAATCCATAACACATTTCGGTGTGAGAGATGTTTTCAGGACCACATATGCCCTCACTAGCGACTGTCGCACCAGAGAAACTCATTAAACGTTTGTGCTTAAGGATCTTAACGCAAGAGCTTTACATGTATCTCTGTGGTTTCGTGGGGGTTACATCAGCTGCTGGACGGTTCTCGTCCCTCATACCACATCATATTTCTCATCTACACGAGCTGAGTCGTCCTGTTTTGATCAGTTTCATTTCCTATGTCACGATAACTTCGGGAGAACTGCACATTGGACAATCGATAATTTATAGGAAGTAGTTTCTGTGTCTTCCCCATAGCATGCATCCAACGTAAATGGTTGAATAGCACTTGATTTCTATTCCTTCTCCGAAAAACTTCATTACACGTAAACTTAGTAAGATGAAAACGTTGCATGGCACAAAGGATATTCATAAGAGAAAGGATAAACGATTGGATGCTTGCAAAACAGTATATACGGAAAACTTTACTCCAGTATCAATCTCAACAGATACCAGCTTAGGACATCAGACTGAAGGCGTTTCGTGTTGTGTCTTAAGTTTAAACGATGGGTAAGATAAAAAAAAAGAAAAGAAATAGATTTGGTGATTCCCCAGGATCAGCCACATTAACTTGTAAGACTATCTGATATCAAATTCATTATTCTATGATCATTAGCATGTTTATATGCTGCAGTACTTTCAGTACTGTACCACAGACACACAAACACACAGACACACACACAGACACATACACACACACACACACACACATACAGACTAGCGTGTGTATACATCACACACACACACACACACAAACACACACACACACACACACACACACACACACACACACACACACACACACATTATCATATTACTGTAATTTTTCATCACTTAATGTTCAGTGAAACTCATGATGTATAAAGCATAACACTAAGTCAGTAAACATCCTTGTATATCTGATACTGTGGCCATCTAAATGTACCTCACCCTTATGCTTATACAAAATATCCATCTCACACTAATTCTAAGCTCCTGTATGATTACTGAACTAATATCTATCATGGCCTCACGGTTCTGTAATATCCGTAATACCTCAACTATGTATTTTCAGCCAAGTGGTTGCCTACGGCTGCATGAGTTCGATTCCTGGGCACAGGATTCAGCCCACACCAAACCCAAGTCTTTGTCCTTCCCTCGGAGCTGGTCGATGAATGGGTACCTGGCCAACGCTGGTGTGTGTGTGTGTGTGTGTGTGTGTGTGTGTGTGTGTGTGTGTGTGTGTGTGTGTGTGTGTGATGTATACACACGCTAGTCTGTAAGGCACTGAAAAGGATAATCAGAAAGCACACGGTCGACTTCTCTTAAAGGAGAAATTACTGAAGTAAGAGACAACACGGTTTCACGTAAATGGGGTCGTGTGAGCTCTGTTTTATACAAAAAAGAGGGTTTGTAGCGGGACTGCCGAAGAAGTATTTGACACTATATCGCAAGAAAGGCTGGCTAAGAAGCTAAATCACCAGGCAGGAATATGGAGGAGACTCCTTGGATAGATAGATTATCTTGGAGGAAGAGAGCACAAAACGGATGTCTAACGATCCTTCTCAAAACGGGCTGAGTTCAATAGTGGAGTGCCGAAGGGCACTGTTCTGGGACCGTTACTTTTCTTGATCTCTGTAAATATCTCACCAGTAGGTAATGGATTCCTACTTAGATCTGTTTGCAGATGACGCAAAGGTCACAAGGGAAATGGATGACGAGGGGGATATCCTCAACTTATAAAGACGCCTTAACAGACTCCAAAGTTGGTGTGATACACGTTTGATGATGCTCAGCCCGAGTGAATGTAAAGTAATGAGGATAAGCAAGGTGAAAGAAAGCCTATATGTGAATATCATCTAGTAGGAAATAAGATGCAAGAATCTGTGTTAGAGAGAGATTTTAGGAGTTGACGTGATCCCTATACTTTCACCAGAGTCCCACCTTAGAACTCTTAAGGAGATCAATTGTCTTCTGGCAAATGTTAGAAAAGCAGTAAGTTCACGGACAAGGGAACATTCAGTTAGTTATTCGCGTTCTGTATGAGGCTAAAACTGGAATCACAGAGTGATAAAGCAGTTTTAGAGGAAGACAACAAAGATGGTATCCGAACTGATGGAGCTGAGTGACAGTAAAAGGTTGGAGGCCTTAGATCTCCTCATCACAGAAGAAAAAAGTGGGAGGGGACCTCATTAGAATAGTTTTTGAAGTAGATGGGTAACTTAGGCAATGAAAAGTTCTTTGAATGATGTAGAGATAGAGCAACAAGAAGCCATAGGATGAAAATGAAGGCGTATTATGGGAAGATAGAAAGAACTTTCTCATAGCACAATAGAAGTAGATGAATGGAATAAACTAAACGAGAATAGAGTATTGCTGATGAAATACGCTGGGTCAAAGAGTTGTATGATAATATAGATGGTTCAAGAGATGGCACACTACGAATGTAAAACCCTCCCCTGCAGTACAAATAGGTAATCACAGATAAACAAATGATATATACATATATATATATATATATATATATATATATATATATATATATATATATATATATATATATATATAGAGCGGGGGCTAGAAATCCTCCCCTCCCATTTGATTTATATATATATATATATATATATATATATATATATATATATATATATATATATATATATATATATATATATATATATATAAGGTTACAAGACGGAGCAACACAAGTGTAAAACTCTTCCTGCAGCAAACGCTAAAGAATAGTAATAACACTCACACAGAAATCATACAAATAGCAATAGCTGCGGTTCTGTTAAACTTCAAGAAATTACAAATCTATTCTTCTTGAGAGCTATGCTGTCATTTCGAAACCTCCGTAGTCTGCAGATCTAGTAGGGCTTCCTGTATTGGAAGGTCAATTGGTTGGAACTCAGATCCCGTAGAAGCTGACTGTCCCACCTGCTGCGAAGGAGGGACTTCAGTTTCCATCTTTACAGTGGTAGTTGTTGGAGTCTGGGATATAAGAGGGCCACTAACGC